>NC_077231.1:127839986-128139986 GCF_027887165.1 Monodelphis domestica
GATCTGAATGTTGTAGGGTGTTCCAAGAGTCTTTGTACAGTTTTAATCTATTAAAGATTAAGAAAGATGTTTAATATAGAATATAAAATTAAACACAGCTGGGGGAAGCTGGGGGCTCAGTGGATTGAGAGCCAGACCTAGAGACGGGAGGTCCTGGGTTCAAATATGGCCTCAGTCACATCCCAGCTGTGTGACCCTGGGCAGTCACTTAACCCCCATTGCCTAGCCCTGCCCACTTTTCTGCCTAGGAACCAATACACAGTATTGATTCCAAGACAGAAGATAAGGGATTAAAAAAAATTAAACACAGCTGTCACCATTTATTTTTTCTTTTGGAATGAAGAGAGTTTAGGGGAAATAGTTCAGTGAAACAATGCTACCCACTATGCCTTCTCCCAGTATCTACATTTTATTATTCCTTAGCACTGTTGTATTTTCCAGAGAGTAGGTAACTAGTGCAAACTAGTCCCTTGACACAATTTAAAAAGCTGTCTGCCCCAGCTTCCCTATAATTGAGTCACAGTTTTGGTGCTGTATGCTTTGTTTTCAGTAACCCAGTTAAATTAAAGGTTTGTGGAGCATTAGACAATCTAGATGGATGGTAGAAAATGAGTTTGTAGAGAGTCTGGCATGAAACCTAGTAAAGCCTGATCATATCAAAAACATTTGAAGTTGAAACCAGAAAGAGGACAAGAAGTTGGAAAATGTAAAAAAAAAATCTGTCAACATTTAGATAATAAACTATATTATTCATAAGTAACAGGGAAATCACTCTATGTGGACTCTAATAATCCATTTCTTAATGATTTGTGTTAAGAAGTAGAAATGTAATATAGGGAAGAAGGAGGGAGAACATGAGGAGACTGATTTAATTGAAAAGGTATTTAATTGAAAACTGGCCAAAACGATAAATAGTATTACTAGCAAAATAATGTGATTAAGAGGATTTGGAAAAAATACTTCCTTATATGTTTATTTTCTCACCTCTACAAAAACCTTACAAAAATGATCTCATGCATCAATGACGTTTTTGATGAAATGGCAAGAAAAAAAAACAGTCTTTTTCAAATGACATTCTACAGCAGGCTACATATTTTAGTCACATAATTTAATGAAGGTTCAGAGAAGATGAAACCCTATAGTTTATTTTAGTCTGATTATGTTTAAAAGCATTTGATAGGATGCCTGAGTTTCAGATATGTAAGTAACCCCAGTGTCATCTAATTCAACACATGATCCCTCTCTATGTCTTGCCCAACATGTGTTGATCCAGTTCTCATTTCAAGAGCTCTTGGGATCCACCACTTCCCAAGGTAGCTCTTTCAAAGTTTTTGTTAATTTTGTTAGGAAGACTTCCAATTAAGTGGGACCCAATAGCAGCTAAGGCAAGGTAGCCCATACGTCTGGTACCACCTCCCATGCAAGAATTCCCCTTCTTATGTGCCTGACTTAAATAAGAAAACTCATGGAATCTTAAATAATTTTATTTACCTTGGAAGCATTCCCTTTCATCAATAAACTGCTATGACATCTCAAGCCTCTTTCAGTATGGATACTTTTCTTTCTAAATTTCATATCCTTTATTTTAATACCTATGGATTTCTACCTTAGTTTAAACCTAACTTTTGGCTCTTAATATGAAACCATAGTAGGACTAATATTTACTAGTGTTTCTCCGACCCAGCTTCTTTCCTCCCTACTGACAATGTGAGGAGGCCCAGGCTCTTCCTCTCTTCTTAATTTTTTTTAAACTCTTACCTACCTTCTTGGAATCAATACATAGTTATTGGCTCCAAGGCAGGAGAGTGGTAAGGGCTAGGCAATGGGGGTTAAGTGACTTGCCCAGGGTCACACAGCTGGAAAGTGTCTGATACCAGATTTGAACCCAGGACCTCCCATCTCTAGGCCTGGCTCTCAATCCACTGAGCCACCCATATGCCCCCCTCTCTTCTTAATTCTTAAGGATTAACTTTTTTTTTTTCTAAAAGGAGGCAAAACTGTACTTGGATTCTGTTTAACCCTGATCACTTAAAGTCATAAAAAGACCTAGCAACAGTCAAAGTCTTTTGCAGTTGGATTTCTGAAGACCATCTGAGTTATCATTCCCTTACTATATCCTGTATTGTTGACCATTGCCAGACAGAGATGGAGCGAATATCCAGAAAAATTTAGTGCCACTATATTCTTGTTTCTTATCCTAGCTATGCTAAAAAAAGAAAAATCTCTTTTTGCTAACTGTTCAATGATTTTTTAGAGCCTCATGTTGTCTCAGAATTGAAACCAAAGTAAGAGAGTGTCAGAGTTAGAACTACTTCTGACAGGTCCCCTAGAGAAGATAAGGTCGTTCATAGAGGAGGGATGAAGAGAAAACCTTGTGGTAGACCCATACATATAAAATAAAGTATGGATAATGTTCCCTGAAAGTGACTAAAAAGGATCAATCAGACAGATAGGAAGAAAAATAGGAAAGGAGTGTACCATAAAACAAAAAGTGGAGAGACTATCTATAGGAAAAAGAATAGTCAACAGTGTAAAGGATTAGAGAAGTTAAGGATAAGGGCTTTAAAAACATTATAACTGACAATTATTTTTAAATGTAGAGAGAGACTTCATTTAATTGGGATATAGAGAGCACTATCTGTATTTCAAGTGACTCAGAATTTAGTGGAAGGTGGTGAAGTTGAAATAATAAGCATAGATTTCTTTTTCCTTCAGACTATGAAATGGAGAACAAATTAAAAAAAAAGATGGGTTAATAGGATGTCAAGGTCAAATGAAGATCATACCCATGCTTTTGACATTCTAAGCTTTGTTATTCTTCAGCTATCATGTCAACTTGGCCTCTAGATAATGGAATCTTTAACTCTCTCTGTGATTTTCACACCCTGGAATAGTCCTCTCCCATGATAACCCCTTTTTCTCATTGGTGAGTTCATTCCATGACTTCCATTTAGGGAGAGGCCAAGGCTGGTTAATCTTCATTATTCTCCTAATTCTGTTTCTTATGTTTTGGACTGATTGTATGTATCTTTGAGGGATCTTCCTCCACCATCACATCTACCCCAATCCATTTTTCAATTCCTTTTTGAAGGATGTATTCTTCCATTAGAATATGAGCTCCTTGAGGGTACTGACGTTCTTTTTGCTTGTATTTGTAAATTTTCAGGGCTTAACCCAGTGCATGACACATATTAAGTACTTAACACATGCTTGTTGCCTTGCTTTATCTTTTATTAGGGAGAGCTGACTATGTCTGTAGGTAACAGGGAAGATATCAGTAGAGAAGAAAATTATGATAAGAGAGAAGAGGGCATGTGCAAAGGGATGCAGTCCATAAATTAACAAGAGATGATGTAATCATTGGAGAAATAGAGGGTTTGGACTTTGCAAAGAAAATAAAACACCTTTTGGACAAAGAATTGAGCTATATAAGAAGAGATTCGAAGAGGTTGAGGCTTTTGAGGTAGACTAGAGAAGAGTGAATTTACACTGACTAATCTCTATTTCCATAGTGAAAAAGGAGATAAAATTCTCTATCTATTGGGAGGTAGGAGGATGGAAGAAAAGGGGAGTTTTATAATAGAGCATGACTTTCACACTTTTATATTTAACATCTTAAAGTCTTAGTTTACTCATCCAAATATTTGAGATAGTAATAATATTGGCACTATGCTATTCACTGACCATTCATTCCCTAAGTGTATCTAAGCCATTCTATGAAGGGTAGCAACCATTAGTGACATTCAGAACCATGCCAATGGGCTTGACCTATTGTTCATTTTTGACATTTACCATAACTCAGGAGTTTTTGCTCAGGTTTTCATGTCATGTGCTCATGTTGCAACTCTACTAGCTAGCTGTCACCTATCAATTAGGCAAGATATCTCTACATCCTGATCAAGATTTAGGTACAGACAAAGCATAATAGCAGAGGTAAAATGATTGGGATAATAAATCATTACACTGTGTTCCCAGTTAACATTAATGCACTATTTCTGGCTTAAAACTCTCCATCAATAGGAGAAAATAAGCTCAGTTTCTAAGATAGTTTACTAAACACTTTCTTTGGATAGAGAGATTGTTGTCACTTAGGTATAAGAAATCCTTGTCATGGATGAATTTTTCTCCTTTTATCAAACTCCTTGTTTTCTACCTACTACATTAACATACATACATACCCACATAGTTTGCACAAAAATAGCTCCACTTTTCCTGTACATTTAGTAACTTCTTATCATTGAGGATGGAAACTTGCATATGAATATCTGAACATGAACATGGCCATAAATGGGACATAAATAGGGCTTACACTAAATAAATATTTCTTAGTTGCAACCAAACAATCTTAGAATATAAAGTGCTACATAAATCCAAGGAAGTATTATTATCGATCATAATTTCACTTTCAACTTGATTTGTATTTATTTCTATTTCTGAAACATTGAAAAATGAAAGTAAAATAGACTTACAACTGAGTTTTTTCTATGCTGTTCTACCCATAGAATTATAGATTCATAGGTTCAACCTTCTCTTTTATAGATGAGGAAAAGCATACCAGAGAAGTTAAATGACCTATCTCAAATACAGAGGTATTAAGTGGCTTTAAATAATGCAATTGAGAATTTCTAACTTTAATTATGCTAAAATTGATTATGATCCCTTTAGAAAATTGTAGCAATAACAAGTGTATAAACAAAATTTGAACCCATATTTCATATTCAAAGCTTTCCCTGATGTGGACCTAATCTCCTACTATTCCTTATGTGAATCTTTTACTTCATATTTTAAAATTTCCAGTTGATTCTGTATTTTCTCCCATTTTCAGATGATTTTTTCTTGGTTTAACATACTATTCTTACCTGCTAACTATATATTCTAATTCCATCTGACCTCCAAGTTTCAACTCAAACACTAACACTTTTGCAAAGCCTTTCCCAACCATCATTACAACTAGAAATGATTTCTCTATATTCTTAATTTCTATGGCATTTATTTATTTGTATCACTCAATTACCACTTATGTCTTGGGGTTTTGTGTAGTTCCCTAGCCATAGGAATATGTGTCATCTCCCCACTAATATTTTATAAAAGTACCATGCTACTAAATTAAACAAACTATTTTAAAGTTTCTAAATATGTGAACAGCACCACCCTGAGTTCTCAGTATATAACCATTCAAAGAAAAAATAAGTGTTTTCTAGTTGCAAGAAAATTAAGTGAAATTTCATGGTCAAGCATTTCTACTTCCACCTCAAAACAGTAAAAAATGCATTAGATAAAACAAAAGTTATATGATCAAAAGGGAAAAATGAAACAAAATCCCCCAAATTTAAGCATAGGTAAAAAGAAGAAAAGAAAAAAAATAGCAAGGCAGTGATATCAATCCCACTTGTCTCCATCCATCCCAATATATCTTTGTTTGGAGCACTGGCTATAAAGCTACTGAGTTAAAGAAAACTTGAAAGTAATTTGCAAGTAGAAAATATTTTCACTCATTCAAGTGGGAAAAAAAATCTCATCTCAAAAAGTCACTTTATCCATTACCTAATAATCATTTCCAAAAGGTCTTTCTTAGTCACCTTAAACTAAGACCCCATATAGAAGGCTTCTTTTGGGCACTATTGGTGCAGATAAATTATTTCAGCAGCTAATGAGTCAAATAAAGCTTGTAATTCACTGTATATTGACTGTGTATTCACAGAGGATGTTTACTAGCTACTCCTAATAGACTATCCCTCCTGGGGAACCTTTTCCTGGTTTGAGTGCCCAGAGGGCAAATTCAAGCTGCCTGTGAGCCTTCTGATTACCAGAGTGAGTTGAGAGAGAAAGCTCTTGCTTTGGACTATTGGGCAAAGGGGTGGAGCAAGCAAAAAATATCCTTAGGTGCTGGGAAGAGGGGAAACAGAGCAGCTCCCCAAGTGCTGGCTCTGCATGTGTGCTATGTCTTCACCAATGCTGGCCCCTCAACAATTTTCCAATCATTGCTGATGATGGGGGATGGTATTGAATGGGGGAAGTTAAGTAATAAAATCATCAGAGGGTAAGAGTAGTAGAGTTTCTGAAAAAATGATCAAAGAAAAACTCAATATAATGGAGAATTATTGTTGCATAAATCAGTCCCATGACAAAGATTTGGAAGATAATAATTCTGCAATATTCCTGGGGACAGTATGGACTCCAAAGTGGTTCAAATGCTAAATGATAGAAATAAAAGGAGATATGAGGAGTAAAATTAACAGTTCAGATCAGAATCATGGAAATCTGTCAGGAAGAGGATACATTGGGAAAAAAGAATAAAAGAATATAAATTGAAACAAAATATAAATTAAAAAAATTAAGGAAGAATAAATAAAAAGTATAAGGTATCAGTTATGAAAATAGCAGAAAACATATCATGGAAATATAATTTTGATATTACTAAGCTCCCCCCAAGAAACCCTAAAATGTGATCATACAAAATAAACCAAACAGAAAGAATACAATAGTCCAAGCAATCAAAAAAGGAATTACTCTGATTGGAAGGAAAGGAAAAAGTAAAATTGATGGAATACATAGACATCACCAAAACAGTAAACAGACAATAGAATAAATTAAAAGGTACTCAGACATGTGACTACCAATACTCAAGTGCTCTTGGATCAAAGAAAAATATTGCAAATGGCTAAGAAGAAAGATCACATTTCATTAAACTTCAGTGAAGATCATGTATTAACTATAGGAGAAGAATTGAAATATGATTTCTCAAAAATCAAAATTAATTGTTGAGTAGAATAATAAGAATAATGTATCCCTCAAAATGTAATATAATTTCTTGAGGGGAATGGACTGTACCAGAATCTATAACCTTTCAGAATTCCTGTTCAGAATTCCAGAGATAGGTAGAGGCCTGGAAAGGCAAATACAATGAAAAAAGTAAAGTTCAAAAGGTTAGCAAGTTTGAAACTTTTGGATTGCTTGAATGGTGAACAAATTATACGTCCCAAAAGAAACATAAAAGTCTACTTCTAAAGAATATTTTGTAAAATAAAAGATAAACCATAGACATTAATAGTTAAAAAAAAAAGAAGGGGATAAGTAATACTCTAGATCTATGATGGTGAACCTATGGCACATATGCCAGAGAGAATATGTAGAGCACTCTCTGTGGGCACATGTACCACCTCTCTCCCACTTCCCATCCCCACTAACGTTTGTTCCTAGAAAGGCAGAGGGATTTGGGTGGAGCTGCTCCCTTCCCCCTCTCCACTGTGCCTGACAACATTATTTCATATCACCCACCCCTATGCCCAGAAGTCCAATGGGAGCACTTATTCCCCTCTCCCTCTCTAACTGAGCTGAAGAGATTCCTCACTTCAACCATCCCTCTGCCCAACAGCCCAATGGGAGCACTTTCTCCCTCCCCTATGTGGGGTACATGCAGCACTTGGCCTGAGGGACCAGGCACTGGCATGCAGTTTCTAAAAGATTTGCCATTGTTGCTCTAGATGACATGAGGTATAAACCTTTTCTTGTAACTAGTGATTTTTTTCAAATATTGACAATTATAGTACCATGCATCTGGCACACAAGTTCAAAATCATGGAGTCATCCTTTACTCTTCACTTTTCCTTATTAAACATATCTCATCAGTTGCAAATTCCATTTAATCTGTCTTTTTATATTCATATAACTTCTCATTAGTTTTAATTTGGACTCTTTTAAGAATATCTTATGCTCTCCCTGTATCTAGCTTCTCCACTCTACATTCTTTTTTTTCCACATAGCAGGTGAGTTGATATTCCTAAAGCATATGCCTATACATGTCATTTCCCTGCTCAAAAAGTTTTAGTTGTTTCCAGTTTTCTTTATGATGAAATATATATCCTACTTAAAATAACATTCATAATATACTAATTATATATTAAATACCTCCCTATAACTCCTTGACAAATTACAATATTTGATCCATTGACTCTCATATAACTTACCATCTCATATTTTTCAATTTACCAGGGATGCCTACCTCTTAAAATCCCTAGTTCCTTTTAGTTCATGTATCACAATCTATTAAACTTTCCCCCCTAATCATTGCATTTATGTTATTTCAAATTATTCTGTCATTACAAACAAAACTTCCATAATTATTTTCATATATAACAAAGCATTTTTTCTCTCAATAATGGTATTAAGGCCCAATTCTAGCCCAATGGGAACCTTGGATTTAAAAACAAGAATAATTTTATAGCTCTTAATGTATATTTCCATATTATTTTCTTGAAAACAATTCACAGCTGCTCTAGCAATATAACATTAGGCTAATTTCTCCATATTCCTTTCAACATTTAGTCTGATTTAGTTTATTTTTCAACTTCAAGGGACTGTGACTAGATCAAATGAGTACATTCCTTCCAGATTCTAAATCCTCTATACTTAAGCATAAGGCTCCTGGAAGTTACTGAGGCTGAACAATTCATCAATGAGTGATTCCCTCTAACTTAACTAGGCTGGTTCTCAATAACATACATTACTAGTATCATATTTAGCTAGATTAGTCCTCAAGCAGCAGACACAATCTGTTGCCAGGACCATACTCTTTTCAAAACCAAGTCTTTCCAGTTTGTTCATACCCAATGGAGCTTTTGTTCAAATGACACAGCCACTCAGGAATGCAAGATTGCCTTCATGGTATGATTGTTAAAATAAGACTTTTGCAGAATATTTGTACTCTCTAAGCCATTTTGGTCCCAAAAGAAACCATGCTTGGATTATATGTATGTTCAGGCTTAGATCTACTGCTAGCTTCAAGCAAGTATCTTGGGGGGTCCAATTTGTGTCCAAGGGAAATTCAGAGGGTTTTTATTAATTTATTTATTTAGCAAATGCTTTTCCTACAGTCAGTTTTATTGATCTCACTTTTAATTTTCAGGATTTCTAATTTGGTGTTGTCAGTATTTTAAATTAGTACTTTTCTAGTTTTTTAATTGCATTCCCAATTTATTGATCTTTTCTTTCTCTATTTTATTAACTGTAAGCAATAGAAATAAATATCTCCCTATTTAAAAAAAAGGCATAGTATAGACATATGTAGTAAGTACTCTGAAATTAATGATAAAATAAAGTGGATTTTATTATTTTATCATTTATTTGACTTATGATATGTTTAATTTACCTTATATTGAACTAACTTTGCTTTCCATGAATTAATAATAACTAGAAATAATGCTGTCTCCAGGCCTGGCTCTTACTATACTGAGTCATCTAGCTACCTTCATTCCTCTGCTTTCTATACCTAGTTTGAGGATTAGCTCTATGACTTAGAAAAGAAGTTTGGTAATGTTCCTTCTTTCTTGAAAAGAGTTCAAGTAATAAAAAGGTTTAATTGTCCCTAACATGTTATATACATGTCTCTTATAATCCACTTTAACCTGGTTGTTATTTTTTAATTTAGGAGTTCACTTATGACTTGCTCAAATTCTCTTTCATTTATAGGGATATTTAAATTCTATATTTTCTATTCAATGTATCTGATTATTTCACATTTTGTAAATAATAATCCTCATTTAATTTTTCAGTTTGGGCAGCATACAACTGAATGAAATAGTTGTTGATTTTATTTTCTGTTTATTCCTTAGGCATTTTCTAAAAAAAACTTAAGGTTAATTTATTTTTCCGTCCCTCTTTTGGGGGAAATAATACTCTGGAAAGCTAATGCTTTGTCCATTTTATTGACCTTAAAAATTTAGTTTGATTTATTGGTTTAGTAGTCTCTTTTCAATTGTATTAACCTCTTATCATTTATATTTTCTACTTTTCCTTTTGATTATGTACTATTAATTGTATGTTTTACTTGTATGCAATTCAGTTTATTGGTCTTCTGCACTGTGCTATTGTAGATATAAGTGTTTAGAGGAATACATTTCTCCTAAGTTCTGATTTAGTAATATGTCAAAAGTTTTAATTTTTTTATTTTGATGATTTAAAAATAAATCTGTATTATATAAAATACTATAATTTGATATTTTTATGATTTGTTAATTGACTCCAATTTGTTAATTAACTCCATGTTACCATAGTTTGTCTTCATTTAAGTATCAATCCTATAATATTTTAAAAATTATCATATTTATTGTGCCATTGTTCATTTTATACATGTTTAATATGTCTACCTATCTAAATGAGTAACTCATAGTCAATTATTATACATTTTACATGAAATGCTAAAAAAGGTAAACTAATTATTTACTATCCAATAATAAAATTCTGTCATACCAATTTTTGTCCCACAGTCTATTCATATGTTTAACTTTCTTCCTGTTTTCCTTTTTAAAAAAATAGATTTAGCTAAGTCTGAAAGAGACTTGTTGAAGTCATCAACAACTATTCTCTTAATCCATCCCTAGGACTTTCATTAATGTGTCAGAGAGAAAGAGACAGAGAGAGACAGAGACAAATATGAGGCAAGACAGGAGACAGACACAGACAGAAAGACCATTTGTCTTTATATAATAGTAATTTCCTACTCCATATTAAATATTCTAATGTGGCAAAATAATTAAGCAATTTCTTTCTCTTCTTTTAACTGTTTCTCTTCTTTTAACTTTTTCTACTTCATTTGACACTAAAATTGTTTTGACATGGTAGGAGAGAAGGATGGTTAACTTTAAACATTTATTGAAACAGATTGCTTAAGTTCTATTCTTTTTATTTTCCTCAGGCTAGGATAATTTCTTAGAAAAGTATCATACTCCATATTATAAATCAGTATTATGCACATTTTAACTTAATGTTAAGTGGATGGACTATATTTGACAACTATTCAGCAGAAAAGACTTCTTGTCTCTGGTAAAGTGGAGAGGTCAATTTATTCAGAATCAGAGGACTTGGTTCTGTGTCCAAATTTTATCACTTTCTAGATGGGCAACCTTGGATTAATTATATAATCTCTCTGGTCCCATTTGTAGATGAATTCAGAGGGCAGCATGCCATCATGTGTTAGCATGCAGCAGGTCAATCATATAGAAGATAAATTATTTCAAACTTTCTTTGGTATACATGAATATTGCTTTTTTAAATTCTGGTTCAACTTTTTTATACAATGAACAGGGAATCATTTAATAGAGTATAGACATTCATTTTAGGACTTAGTTTTCATTTGTTCTTGTTCATTTTCCTAATGTTCCCTTTTTTGCTTTCAGATACACTGCTTGAAAGAAATCCTAGAGCTTCAAATGATGGAACCAATACTTCATAATGGAATTTTACAATTTTAGTATAAGTCAATTTAAATGTTAAAATGTAAAATTACTGATGCAAGAGTTCATTTAAGGCTATTATTCCTTCATAGAGTTCTGAAGAATGAGACCCAGCTTCTCTATCTAAGAGTTCAGAAAGGTTTATGCAATAAGAAGTCAACTCAAATGCTAATGATGGACTCAGTGGGGTGCAGAAATTCCCATGTGTTCCCTGCAGGTGAATGGACAAAGGATGTTTTATCTGTAGTCATAGAGCCTTGTTTAAATCCTAGCTGTGGCTCAAATACTAAACTCGTCATTTCCTACCTGTGTGATGTTGGACAATTCTCTGAACATTTCTTGACCACAAGCTTCTCAATGAAGAAAAAAAGTAGGTTGGACTAGATCTTCCTTATAGCTCTAAAACCACAGTGTTATGAGCATAGTTCCAAGTTCTTGAAAACATTTATATTTTTCTATATAATGTCTCACTCAAACAATATATTATTAAAAAATGAAATGTTTTATACCCACATAGGATATATAGTATATTCCATATATGAAATGTTTCATATATTTAAGATATACTTATATATGGGATATTTAATCTAATTAATAAACATAATATATTTCTAAGTTTTATCTGTTTATATCTATTTCATACATTCAGTGACTATCCACTGATAGTTTTAAAATACCTTTGAATTAAAAATTATAGAAGCAAAACTTTTCTTAAGGGCTTAATGACTACTAAATGTAATCATAAATATTCTGACTGATTAGGAAAGAAGTTTTGTGTACAGTGTTTTTCAGATAAAAGAGAACTTAACCATTATAAAAGGCAAGATACTTTTCAACTAATTCAATGCATTTTTAAGAATAGAGGTAGAGATTAGACTTTATTTCAGTCATATGAAAAAATAAGAGGTTAAGTAACTTGTTTAGGGTCACAGAGCCATAAGCAGGACTTGGACCCAGGTTTTCCTAATTTGAGAGTTTTGTCTATCTACTATGACATGCTATCTCAAAAAGTAAGTCAAAGACTTCAATACAAAGACAGGCATAAGGTGGGTTTTCATAAAAGAGTCTGGTCTTTCATTTTACCTCAGAAGGATGAATAAGTAAGCAAAGGATGAATTTTATTCAGTCTCTATTTACTTGGCCAGGCATTAGATTGAACTACTCCACAAATCCAAGTATCTTGGAAAGGCACCGTAATTGGACAATGAGAAAATGAAAAGGAAAATGAAAGGAGTAAACAAATAAAAGTCTGTAGAAAAAAGATACAAAAATAAAGAGCAATCTCCACAAGGAAAGTACACAATTCTAATTAGAGATTGTATAGAGAAAACCTATTGACTGAACCAGTTCAATGATCTAAAAAATAAATGATATAAAGTAAGATTTTTATATCAAAATGTGGATATAAGAACAATGAAAGAAGAACAAAAGATGAAGATAGGCTCATTAATTTGGAAATATCTAGAGGAAAAATTCTTTACAAGTATATTCTTTGAGAAATAGAAAGGCATGGATAAAGACAAATACAGAAGTGGCAGAAAAAAAGGAAGCAAAATTTAAACAAATATATAATTGGAAGGAGGCTTGAAATTGGTATATATCAAATCAGTAGAGCTATATAACTCAAGAACTATTGTTATACCAGAAAATATAGCTATAAAATTCCTGACTATTTTATTAAATTGTGTAAGAAAATTGTTTAGAAGAATTCAAAACAAACATAAAATTACAGGTATAAAATCCACCTGATATTTTTTGGAATGAATTCTCAAATATAATTAGTCCAGTAATATAATTACCAAAACTTAGAGTTTCATTACCAAGGAATCTTGCAAATAGTTAGGATGAACCAAATTATATGCAAAAATCACCAATTTAAATCACAAAGAATTTTTAAAAAAATTATGGGGAATTTAAGAAAAGACATGAAGATGGTTATACTAAACATCTAGGGAAATTATCAAACCAGAATTGCTTATTCTCCAAATTAATCATATCTTTTACAATAAAAGCTCTTTAAAATACTATTAGATATATCAAATATTCTAGTAATTAAAAAAACATGAGAATATATTGTGCTTTTGACATAGAATTTGAAAATACTTTGACCACTTTAACAGCAAAAATAAAACTTAAAAGAAAAAAAATGAGTAAACCATTTCCCAAGAAGTAAGAAACTAAGAGATTTGGTCAACAGTCAAATGTAGAATTATAAACTACTATCAAGTGCATGAAAGGTTGTTCTAAATTTTGAATAAGAGAAATTTAAGTCAAAATCATCCTGGTTTCATCTACGCAAAGCAATTTAGAAATGATGAATAAAAGCACAATAGTCAATATAAGACTTTTTTCTGGCCAGATAGATACAAAGAAGTAGAGATATGAATTAGTACAACCATTATGGAAAGCAATTTTTTTCCTTCAGTAATGTTTATCACCCCCCCCCCCCCTGCTTATATGGAAAAACAAATTTTGGCATTTATTTTCCAGCATTTTAAAATCAACATCCTCTCTTTCTCCTAACCCTTTCCTGAGATGATATGTAATTTGATATTGTTTATAGATGTGCTATCATACAAACAGTATTTCCATATCCATTATACTATGGAATAAGACATATAAAGAAATATGAAAAAAATAGGTAAACAATACTCTGCTTCAATCTGAATTTCATCAATCTCCATCAATTCATTCTTTGGAGATGGTTAGCCTTTTTCATCATGAGTACTTAAAGACTGTCTTGGATCTTTGTATTGCAGAAAATAGGTAAATTATTCACAAATGTTCATCATACATGATTGCTGTTGCTATGTATAATGCATTCCTGGTTGTGCTCAATTCATTCTTCTTCAGTTCATGTAGGTCTTTCCAGGATTTTCTGAAATCCTCCTGCTCATCATTTCTTATAGAAAAATAGTATTTCATTATAATTATATATGACAATTTGTTCATCCATTCCCCAATTGATGGGCAGCCCTTTCAACTTCTAGTTCTTAGTTACCACAAAATGATGTTATATTCTTCTACAAATAAGTCTTTTCCTCTTTCTTTGATCCCTTTGGAATACAGACCTATTGGTGTTATTGCTAGATGAAAGGGGATACACAATTTGACAGCCCTTTGGTTATAGTTTCAAATTAATCCTCAAAATGATTGGATCATTTCATAACTCCACCAAAAATGCATTAGCATTGGAAAGCAATTTAGAATTGTGAAAATGAATTGACTAAATTTTTTGTACTCTTTCACTGAGAGGTTCTGCTATAAGCATGTCATAAAGAAGTTTTTGAGAAAGACAAAACATGTATCAAAACATCCATAGCATTAATTTTATGGTAGCAAAGATTTGGAAAGAAAATAGATGCTATTAATTTGTGAATAGTTAAATAAATTGTGGTACATTCTCAAATGACCAATGGCCAAAAGCTGTGAATAGGTATTTCTCAGATGAAGAAATTAAAACTATAGTCATTTGAAAAAAAAAAAAGGCTTCAAATCACTATTAGAAAAATGCAAATTAAAACAAATCTGAGCTACCTCACACCTGTCAGACTGCTGTGATGAAAAAAAGAATATGACAAATATTGGAGGGCATGTGGAAAAACTGGGACACTAATACATTTGGCAGAGCTATGAACTTATCCAACCATTCTGGAAAGCAACTCGTAACCATGTTGAGAGGGCCATAAAATTGTACATATTCTTTGATTTGGCAATATCATCACTAGATCTTTATCATCACAAAGAGAAATTGTGAACAGTGATTATGGACTTAAAGAAGAAATATATGAAAACTTCTTTTACTCTTTTACATATTTGAGAAATTTGTAATTATGGAATATCACACATATTCAGATTCTCCTATGTTTTGATCTATTATTATAGAATTTCTATTTCTTTTCTGTTTTGGAAAACATTTTTTTTTGCATGAGGTGGAGCTATGGAAAATAAACCAAGAGGGATTGAAACAAAAAGAAATATAGGTGACTAATAAACAAAATGTCAGGAAAATTTTATTTCAGATTTTAAAAAATAAAAGGTGTCATTGGACATTCATTAATTCTGGGTAGAGTTGAAAACCAAATTTCTAAAGAAAAAATAAGGTGAATGTATAACAGAGAAGAATTTAAAATATAAAAAATTAAAAGTTAGAAGGAAATTGGTTAGCAGTTAAAAATGAAGAAAATAAGAAATAAAGTCATTAACTTAACCAATCTGAGAAAAAGAAATCAGGCAATCATAAAAAGACTGCCAAAGTGTTTGGAAGTAATTTAAGCTAACTGTATTTGAAAGTAAATTCCATTTTCATTTAAAGATAAATAATTTGTATAGTAGAAAAAACATTCTCAAAAATAGAGACACAATACACACTACTAAATTTTTTCAGTGAAACAATATGTTTCAGAGAACTAAACAAAATAAAAATAATGTGAATTAGAATGTGAGCATGAAGATAGGAATGGTTTCCCTTTTACCATTGTGTATCCCTTAGAACTAGGTCTAGCACATAATAGGAACATAACAAATGACATTGATTGACTATCTCTTTGGTTCTCCTTTTTTCTTTTTATATCATTTCATATAGGTCTTTTGATATTTATTTAACTCATTCTTGATTATTGTTCATTTAAAAAAACAATTCTGTCAAAAGACCCAATGCCAAAGGATGCACAATGACAAAAGTAAAACCATTCCTATCTTCACATTCACATTCTAATAGGAGTGGCACACCTACATATATATGTACAAAATAAATAAAGACTAGAAGGCTTTCAGAGGGAGGACATAAAAGCTCTATGTTGAAGGAAGCATTTGCACTAAATCATAAAAAGAAACCAGGAATTCTAAGAGCTGGAGATGAGGAAGAAGTATATTCTAGGCAAGGTTGAAGCTAGCAGAAAGGCTCAAAATTAGAGGTGAAGCAAGGAACAATAGGAAAACCATCATTTCTGGCCTGTAGAATTTTGTTAGGTAATAATGAAGCCCAGAAAATTAGGGAAGGACTATGCTAAGAGGAGCTTTAAATGCCTAAGTGAGGAGTTTAATTTCGAGCCAACAGACAATAGAGAACTAGTACAGTTTATTAAGGAAGTGAAAGTGTGACCTTATTAGATCTACCCTTTAGGAAAATAACTTGCAAGGGAGTATGGGTGATAAAAGTTGAGTATATAGAGATTTGAGGTAGGGATACCAAAGTGAAGAGGTTCTAAACGATTATATTTACTCAGTGAGTAGAAACAGTGTATTTTATGCAAGAAATATTGTGGTAATAGAAATAAGATTCATCTTCTATGTGGGGTGAGAGTAAAGAGTTGAGCTTGTGATGATGGGTTTCTAAAAGGATGCTATTGCACTTAAGAGTAATAGGAAAGTTTGCAAGAAGGAAATCGAGAAGGAGTTCTGTGTTAGGCATGCTGAGTTTGAAATGCTGTCAATATATACAAATATATACTTTCAACTCCAATAATGATAACATTAAGTTATATATGTGAATGCACCATTATGGGATCGTCAAATACAATGGAAAATGTTGAAACTAACTTGTTGAAATTAAGCACACACATTTTATTTCAGTTAATAAATGGTCATTTGGAAAAGTATGAGGTTGCATCTGCAACTGGTCATATCACTGTTTTGCTTTAATTTGGAGCAAATTGTATGTTACTTTTTGTTTATACCTTTGGAAGTATATTTGCTTATGTTTTGGAAAAGTAAATATTAAAGTAAAAGATAACAGCTTCATGTTGGTCATCAATATGCTACAGTGTGTTAATAATGATCATTTATGCATAAAGGCATTATAAAATGTATTATTCATGATATATATGATAACATACATACAAGCATAGGGTCTTTTCAAGTAATGAGAGTAAATGGCTAACAAATGAAAATGATTAAATGGGAAAGGACCTGTTTGTACAAAAATATTTATAGCTGTGCTTTTTGTGGTGGCAAAGAATTGAAAACTAAAGAGATATCCCTCAATTGTGGAATGACTGAACAAAATGTGGTATATGATAGTGATGGAATACTATTGTGCTACAAGAGATGATGAACAGGATGATATCAGAAAAAGGTAGAAAGAAATTAGCAGACTGAAGTAGAGTGAAATAAGCAGAACCAAGAGAAAATCATACACAGTAACTGAAATATTGTGGAATGATCAAAAGTAATAGACTTTGCAATATCACCTCCTGCACCTCAAAATTATAATCTCACCTTCCCCCCAAGTTGATATTTTTCTCTTGCTCTTTTTTGACGCTTTCTTTCAGACTCATTAAAATGGCATCTCTCAGTAAAAAAAAAATGGCAATACAATGATCCAGGACAAGTCTAAGGAATTTATGAAAAATAATGCTATCCACCTCCAGAGAAAGAACTGTTGGAGTAAAAATGCAGATGAAAACAAAATGATTTATTGTTTGTTTATTTGGGTATATGATTTGGGGTTTTGCTTTAATAAGATTATTCACTTATAAAAACCAGTAGTATGGAAATATGTTTTGTGTGATGATACGAATATAATCCAGATTGAATTGTTTATCAACTCCTGAAGGAGGGAAGGAAGAGGGGAGGGAGAAAATATGAATCCTATGACTTTGTAAAACTTTTATGGAAATTTGTTATATAAATAAAATAAAGATAAAACATAAAAAGAAGAAAACACTTAGTACCACATTGGTTCCCATTGAATAGAACAGATTTAAAATAGGATCAGCATCAGAGTGTTGGCTGTATATCTTGTGAAGGATTTCTGGGAGAACAGGATAGGAATCATCAGGATTAAGAAGTGGTTGGATTATAATCTACATCATATAGCCTACATTAACTAAAAAAAAAAAGACCTACTGATGTCTTGAAGTATTATGTAATAAAATCTAGCTGAAATGATTAAAAACAATCAGAAAAACCAATTACTTTCAATGCCTAAATAAAAACCTGGATCTGAAGATGAATTGCATTATGTTTCAGAGTACCTATCTAAAATTTTTTTCTTTTATCAAATTCCTCCATCTTTGCTTTCCTCCTTATCCTCTTTTCCTTCTTATCTCCTCTCTTCTTTGTTTGCTTCAAGTGAGGAGTTTCAATTATTATGACTGTGTGTTAAAAATGGATCTGAACCCTGGGAGACTACATCAGCCAGGACTCTCTACTTCAACTTCCTGAGACACTTCCCACTTCTTTTGTGGGAGGTGTCTGAGAAAGTATAAAATAAGAGAGAAGCTCAGATTTTCATGCCCTTTTCCCCAGAACGCCCTTTCCCCAGAATGAGAGGAGCATCTTTTGCCCTGGAAAGCTTTGGTGGCTGCATAGCTGCTGGAGATCAAACTTTCTCTAGCTTTCCCAAACCTTTCTTTTCCTATTCCAAATAAAACTAACTATCCTTAGAGTCTGGCTTGATTTAGCTTAATTCCCTAGCCTAGTTAGAGTTAAGAAGAAAGCCTGGTCAATTTCCCTACCAGGCCTCCGGTGACCCGGCTACCTTCCTTCCTTCCTTCCTTTCCTTCCCTTTCCCTCCAATTCCCTTCTACATGACAGAGGAAAACATAAAATAAAATTGCCAGGTTTTTCTTAATTCTGGGTCAGTATTCTTCCAGAACACAGCACAACCTCCATATAGTCAATTTGGAACAGAGTGCATAGGAAAGTGTGCATATTGGTATGTGTGTAAATTTATGCATAACATTGACTGCCTTGTTATTTTTGAGGTACAGGCAATAAGACAAATTTTGTTTAAATCAGTTAGAGTCATCATAACTACAGTCTAACAGGAAGAAGAGATTATATAATGGAAATGAAATGTCAGGTTTCAGCTGGAAGAACTTACTTCCTTTGCCTATGAAGGTTACAGCTTTGAGTAGGGGGGAGGTAAGTTGCTATTAAGTAAAATGTCCCAAGAATTGGAAGTATAAGAAAGTGGAAAGGCTTGCCTTGGTTGGGAGAGTATTTCCTTCATTGCAGGTGGCCAAGAAAAGACTGTATGGCAGGTATCTCATAGAGGAGCATTTTTTTTTTTCAAATATAGGTTGGTCTAGATGGCTACCGAATTTTCAATTCCTCCATTCTGTGATTCTATTATTTTCCACTTCAGCCAAAATCTTACACTCAGGTATGTATTACCACTGAATTTTATATGCCATCCTTGCAAAGTAGATTTAATTCTGCTTAAAGACCTTTAGAAATAAAAGAATGAAAACTATAGAAAACAAAAATCCTATTGAATTTAAGTACTGTTTCAAGTTTTGGTTTTGCTCTAGATTTTTTTTCTTTAGCATTTTCCTGAGTTGTTCTCATCTTGAAGGCATTAAATGTGAGGCTTGCATAGCCTCTGGGGATTAATTTAAATAGAACTGCCAAAAAGTTTATGTAAAATTGTATCATAGTGGGGGCATTTAAAACAAAGGCAGTTAAGTGCTTTATGGGAAACTGGAAGCAAAAATACTGAGAATGATTTGAGAAATCTGTATGAGACACAGCAAAGTCAGTGAAAATGGTGGTGGTTATAGGACAACGTGGATGTGAGGCTTGTGCCTGGAGACAGCATAAGGCCCTCTAGGAGATGTCAGGATCAAACTGTGGTTCCAGGTGTCTGTCATAAACTGAGCAGCTTAGAAATCATCTCTGACTATAGAGGGATGAGAATGGGGATCTGTCATCTGCCTTGTGGTAACTTTAGTTATTGGCTATTAGTTATGAGCAAAATTAGCATTAGTTATGAGGAAGGAAGAGGGAAGAAGAAGGGCACTGGAGTGATGCCTAGTAGTTCTCTATAAATGGCCTCTGGGATTTGGTAGTTTCCTTGACAAAAGTCAAGTCAAGATCTTTGACCTTTATATCAACAGCTATTCATACTTAGGAATAGATAGGTAAGCTTTTTCCCACAGCCACTGCATGCAACCCCTTGGGATTTTAATATAGTTTTTAAAAAATATTTTAGTGACTGTAATCTATAATACCAGTATTTAGTACTTTGGTTTATACAAATTTGGAGAGAAAATCAGGGTCCTAATGAGATGAAAGTTGTACCATTTTGATCAATTTATTAATTAAATTATGATGACATTATTATAGTGTCAACCCTAAACTACATGACATCAGAGAGGGCCTGGCAGTTCTTTTTTAAGGCACTAAAAAGAAATTTGGGTGATTTGGGCAATTTAGCCTATTCTATTCACATATGTGGAAATGGGCAGCCGTGGTCTTGGCAGTTGGAGTGGCTTGAGGTCATAATCCAGTATGTAATCACATGACAATGAGGTGTTCTTGTGTTATCACTTTAGGAAGCATTAGGTGTCCCAAAAGTCTTAGTGCAATTTTAAGCTATCAGAACTTAACTCTTGAACACTTTTGGAACATCCAATCTTTAGCTCTTTGCTACATCAGAGGGGCAGCTCCCCTTTAGCTGCTTGAAGACCTGGCATGTCTTTAGATGGCTCTTAACAATTAGTTTACACAGTATTTGGGTGGAAAAAAATCAATAGATTGATCAACTTACTCTATCCTTAAGGAAAAGGATCCCTTAGGGTAAATGTAGGGAGCTAAAAACATCTAGCACAAATTCAGAAGAAAAAAAAAGAGAGAGAACTTAGGGAAGGCTAAGAGCAAGTAGATAAATGCAGATTCAAAATATAACTTCCAGGCACAATTAGCTTATGAATTGAAAAATCAGTTACATATTTAGGAGCTGGAGAATAGACTTGCTTTGTGATCTTAATTTAATGCAATTTATTAGTGGGAAAGCTACTACAGGGATAGAATTAACTTGAACCCTGGTCTTCAAGGTCTTTCCTTCCTATATTTTGTCTCCCAAACTTGATAGCATATCAATATATACAGAACTATTCAAGGAAATTTTAATTGAAAATATACATTTTGCTATGTTAATGATGCATCTCCTCTGGGCTAACAATTCTGCTTCCCCACACCAACCCCAATTTGTACTCCCTATTAGTGGGTTGAGTGCCTATAGAGGAGCTGCTGCCTCATATTCTAGAGTACAATCCTGTTGGTGACTACACCTAACATGGCAAACAATCACCCTACCAATATGCTTTCCATTAACAGACCAGCAGATTTAATTATCTCTGAGCAAAGGCATTTACACAGATCATCTAGGAAGAACAGTATGTAGAGAGATAAAGCATTTATTAAGTGTTTATGATGTGCCAGGCATTGTACTAAGTGCTAGAATGCAAATAAAAGTGGATGAGAAATCATCAGATGTGGCTTGCTAGGAGCTGCTATTTGTGACTCCTCTACCTAGTAGTTTTTCTATGTAAACCTTTGATACTGGCAGAATCAAACTACAGAAAATAAATTACACATGAAAATCTTAACTCTGTTGTAATGTCTATCTTTGGTGGTGAATGCTAGTGAATATCTGCAAGGCTTTGACTATACAAGAAACATTGACTAAATGTCTTGTTTAAGAGTAATCTATATCAGAAGTTTCTGATTAAATTTATGTTTAAACAGTGAAGAGTTAAACTTCAGATTGAGAGTTCTGCTAGTCAGAGAGTTTAAAATTCCTGGAAGTCTGGAAATTTTGCTGATGTAAAATTGTTGAGTGTTATTCTTAATGACTTTGGAGAAGAGTGTTTTTCTGTTTGTTTAGGGAGCTCCAATAAGTACTAAATGTGGTAGTCCAATATAGGGTGGCAAATTTACTTCTCCATGTTCCTGTAGTTTATTATAAACAGTAAAGGACTTAGTCATGCACACAGCTAGGGGAGATCAAAAGCAGGTCTTGAACCCACTCTGGTCTGCTTCTAAGGCTAGTACTTGGTCTTTTACACCAAACT
Organism: Monodelphis domestica; assembly: GCF_027887165.1. Taxonomy (NCBI): domain Eukaryota; kingdom Metazoa; phylum Chordata; class Mammalia; order Didelphimorphia; family Didelphidae; genus Monodelphis; species Monodelphis domestica. The sequence continues at coordinate 127,862,020 of NC_077231.1, forward strand.
GGCTCTCTATTCAACACAGGGTAATCTTAATGACATGGAGAATTAATCCAAAATCCAAATGAGATATTGAAGCTTAAATGGATTATTCTTATTCAACGTCATGAAATAAACAAGACTGGGGAAATAAACATTTTCAACATAATTGTTAACTATCATATTTCAAGCCATCATCTAGTTTTTCTTCTATTGGAAGAGGAAGTTGCAGTGTGATTAAGGAGTCACATCCAAAGACAGGCTGTTGCCTTTCATAATTAAACCATCATTGTGATTAAAAGTCTAATGTAGAACTATGGAAGAAGAAAAGAGGTTGAATTAACCTTTAGAAAATTTCCAGTTGCTTTAAAAGAGGGTATAAGGTGTGAACATTGTAACCTTAATGCACACTCTGACTTTTCTTAGTAGGACCATACATTTACTAAATGTTTTACTTAATAAAATGTAGCAATTCACATTATGTTATTGGCTACAGTAAGTCCTGCTCCTTCTACTTCAAACTGGAATCATGGCAGGTAGAATGATGAGATTATAATTATTAATATCTTAGAAAATGTGATCATAGAAATATTTCTCCTAAAGATTTTCTACAGAAAAAACTTTCTAATAAAATGAAGAAAATTGTGACAAGTTTTAAAGTTGCATGATGTGGTGGGAAGATGGCTGAACTTGAATCAGTGACCCTAATATTAAACCCATGGTCTACCAACTGCCTGATGGATACTTCCAGTTGTTCCAAATGGAATTCATTATATTCAGTGCCCCATCTTCCAATCCCTCCTTCAAATTTCCCTGTTTTAGTGGAGGTGCCATTATTATTCTACTCACCTAGATTTGAAACCTTAGAATCATCTTGGGCTATTTTTCCCTTATATTTTATAACTTATCAGGTGCTTAATTTAATCTATTCTACATTTGTGGTGTTCTCCACATAGCAACTGAGTTGATATCCTTAAAACACAGATTTTAAAATGTCATTCTCATATTCAAAAATTTTCAATGGTAGGGCATCTAGTTGACTTGGTATATAGATCGCCAGTCCTGGAGATGGGATACCATCTGCTAAAATCCAGCCTGAGACATTTCCTGGCTCTGTGACCTTTGATAAGTCATTGAACCTCAACTGCCTAGCCCTATCCACTCTTCTGTCTTGGATACAATACTTAGTATTGATTCTAAGACAGAAGATAAGCGTTTAAAAAAATCTTCAATAGCCAACACCTTGATTCTAAAGTAAATTGGATACTCATGTAGCATTTAAAACCCTTTACAGTCTAGCCCAGAACTTACCATACTGATCAACTTTCTCTGAACATGCTCTAATTTGTCCAAATCCTTTTAAAAACATGGTATTCAATATTCAGCTGGTGGAGTAAGCTGAGATGGAGCTGGCCTGATGTCTCTCTGAACACTAGAATCTTGCTTGGGACAAATCTTGTGCTAAGTTTTGGAGTCTTGCATTCTTGCAAAAGGTATCCTTCCTGAACCTCAGAGGCACACATCTGAACCCCATAACATTTTGGCACCCAATGTTCTTGGCTCTCCTGAAAGCTACTCCTGTACCCTGGTTCAGCTTCTCAGGCCCCAGATCAGTCTGGCTGCTGGAGTTTGGGGTCTATCTGTTGGTTCCCCCTTATACTGGAAGATATTCTGGTGTGTGGGAAGTCTTGCTCGCCTCAATGTTAAAACTGAGTGCTGGGGACTTCCGAGTAAATATGGCTGCAATCGAGACGCGACTCGCTTCCCCTCCCCAGCACTGAACAAAATAGACTACCTCAAAAGAGCATAAAAATCACCTTTGGAAGAAAGGAGGGACTCTCCAGTTCCCCACAGAGACGAAGGTACATGGGGCTTGAACATTTCCACACTATAAGGAGGAGGAAAAGCTCGCACAAAAACGTGAACTGAGCCACCCCCCCCAAACCAGAGTAAGCTATCAGAGCGCTCACTGGGACAGCGAGTGAGTGAGGAGCATCTCTGTCTGGGGGGGCACACCAGGGTCCTTGGGATCTAAAGACAGCAAGGAAACAACCTCTCAGGGCGGCCTCACAGGAGAATCCTGCGCTGAGCACAGGGGGCTGCGGAACTGAACTCCGGGGCGGTTGCGCTGAGCACCGGGAAGGAGCTGAGCACCTGGGCGGGCTGCACTGATTGCTTGGGGGGTTGGGCTGAACACAGGGGCCCACACTCTAAGAAACCTTGGAGGCGGGGAAGAACTAGTCTGAGGCAACCTAAATTCACAGAAAACCCAACCATATCACCCAGACCCAGACCAAAAAATGAAAATGGAATAAAACCACTAAAGGGATGGCTCACATGTCCCAAAATCAAGACTCCAAGAAGAAAGGGGGGAAAACAGTAACTATTGAAAACTTTTATGGAGGGAGTACCCAAGGAAAAGAAGAGAATGAGGATGAAATCCAAACAAAATCAGAACATGCCTCCCAAAATGGAAACTATCCACAAGCTCTGGAAGGTCTCAAACTGGAGCTTACCCAAAAGATGGAAAACTTTTGGAAAAAAATGGGAGAAAGAGATCAACAGTCTGATAGACAAGACTTCACAATTGGAGAAAGAGCTGGAAGCATCTAATAGAAGGGCAGACAAACCTGAAAAGCAAAACAAGTCCCTAACAACCAGAATTAAGCAACTGGAAGACAGGGAGCTTGCAAAACAGCAAGAATCAATAAAGCAAAGCCAAAAAAATTAATGAATTAAAAGAAAACATGAAATATCTCACTGAAAAGGTTACAGACTTGGAAAACAGGGGAAGAAGAGACAACCTCAGAATTATTGGTCTCCCCGAAAAACCAGAGATGAACAAAACTTCAATGCTATTCTACAGGAGATTATAGAAGAAAATTGCCCACATGTTCTGGTGCAAGGGGGCAAAATAGAAATAGAAAGGGTTCATAGAATGCCCTCTATACTAAATCCTGAAAAGACAACCCCCAGGAATGTAATTGTCAAATTCAAGAACTTCCAAGAAAAGGAGAAAATCCTACAAGAAGGCAAGAAGAGGAGCTTCAGATATAGGGGGGCTCGCATAAGGATCACACATGACTTAGCGGCTAACACACTAAGAGACCGCAAAGCATGGAACACGATATTTAGAAAGGGAAGAAAGCTGGGTCTCCAACCAAGAATCAACTACCCAGCAAAACTGACTATGTATTTCCAGGGGAAAGTATGGGCATTCAACAAAATAGAAGATTTCCAAGCATTTGCTAAGAAAAGACCAGAACTTAGTGGAAAATTTGACATCCAATCACAGAAAGCAAGAGAAACATGAAAAGGTAAATATGAAAGAAAGGGAAAAGGAGAAAAATCTTATCTTTTTCTTTAGGTCAAACTCTCTTCTATAAGGACTACATCAAATTATATATATTAATATGTGGGGAAAATGTATTGTGTAACTCTCAAAAATTGTATGCATCATAAGAGTATTTAGAAGAATCATGCATAGGGAAATATTGGGGCCTCAAGAAGATTTGGTGAAAGGAGGGCAAAGAAAGAAAAAGGGAGGGGGGTATTGTCGATAATACTAACATTTACTTCAAGAAATGGGGGGGACTAAAGAAAATAATCCTTCCCATACAAAGATACACATGGGAAGGGGAGGGGAAGAACTCTCATATGAGAAGGAGAGGAAGAGAGTGTGAAGTGTAATTACTTAATCCTTACTCTCAGTGAAATCAAATCTGAGAGGGAAGAACATCTAGATCCATTGGGATCCTGAATTCTATCTTATCCAACAGGGTAAGAAAGAAAGGAAAATTAAGGAGGGGGAGGAAGGAGGGAGTATAAAATGTGAGGGAAGGAAAGGGGGGAGGGGAAGGGAGCATAAAAAGGGAGGGGCTAGAAAGGGAAGCATATCAAGGGAGGGGACTAGGGGGACAGACCTAAAGTAAATCACTGGTTGAAAAGGATATAGCTAAAGAAGAAAGGTCAGAACTAGGGGAAGATATCAAAATGCCAGGGAATCCACAAGTGACAATCATAACTTTGAACGTGAATGGGATGAACTCACCCATAAAATGTAGACAAATAGTAGATTGGATTAGAACCCCAACTCTACCATTTGTTGTCTTCAAGGAACACATATGAAGGGGGTTGATACTCACAAGGTTAGAATTAAAGGATGCAGTGAGACCTTTTGGGCCTCAACTGATAGAAAGAAGGCAGGAGTTGCAATCATGATATCTGACAAAGCCAAAGCAAAAATAGACCTGATCAAAAGGGATAGGGAAAGTAAATATATTCTGTTAAAAGGGAGTATGGACAATGAGGAAATATCACTAATCAACATGTATGCACCAAATGGTATAGCATCCAAATTTTTAATGGAGAAACTAGGAGAATTGAAGGAGGAAATAGACAGTAAAATAATATTATTGGGAGACTTGAACCAACCACTACCAAATTTAGATAAATAAAACCAAAAAATAAATAAGAAAGAGGTAAAAGAGGTGAATGAAACCTTAGAAAAATTAGAGTTAATAGACATATGGAGAAAAATAAATAGGGACAAAAAGGAATACACCTTCTTTTCAGCACCACATGACACATTCACAAAAATAGATCATATACTAGGTCACAGAAATATGGCACTCAAATGCAGAAAAGCAGAAATAATAAATGCAAACTTTTCAGATCATAAAGCAATAAAAATATTGATCGGAAAGGGTACATGGAAAGCCAAATCAAAAATTAATTGGAAATTAAGTAATATGATACTCCAAAATCATAGAAACAATTAATAATTTCATTGAGGAAAATGACAATGGTGAGACATCCTTTCAAACTTTATGGGATGCAGCCAAGGCAGTGCTTAGAGGAAAATTCATATCCCTGAGTACATATATTAACAAATTAGGGAGGGCAGAGATCAATGAATTGTAAATGCAAATCAAAAAACTTGTGAACGAACAAATTAAACCCCCCCAGAAGAAAACCAAACTAGAGATCTTAAAAATTAAGGGAGAAATTAATAAAATCGAAAGTGATAGAACCGAACTAATAAACAAGACTAGAAGCTGGTACTTTGAAAAAACAGACAAAATAGACAAAGTACTGGTCAATCTAATTTAAAAAAGGAAAGAAGAAAGGCAAACTAACAGCATCAAGGATGAAAAGGGGGACCTCACCTCCAATGAAGAGGAAATTAAGGCAATCATTAAAAACTACTTTGCCCAACTATATGACAATAAATGTACCAACCTAGGTGATATGGATGAATATCTACAAAAATATAAATTGCCTAGACTAACAGAAGAAGAAAGAGATTTCTTAAATTATCCCATATCAGAAACAGAAATCCAATAGGCCATCAAAGAACTTCCTAAGAAAAAAATCCCCAGGGCCTGATGGATTCACCAGTGAATTCTATAAAACATTCAAAGAACAGCTAACTCCAATACTATACAAACTATTTGACATAATAAGCAAAGAAGGAGTTCCACCAAATTCCTTTTATGACACAAACATGGTACTAATTCCAAAGCCAGGCAGGCCAAAAACAGAGAAAGAAAATTATAGACCAATCTCCCTAATGAATATAGATGTAAAAATCTTATTAAATAGGACACTAGCAAAAAGACCCCAGCAAGTGATCAGAAGAGTCATTCACCATGATCAAGTAGGATTTATACCAGGGATGCAGGGTTGGTTCAATATTAGGAAAACCATCCACATAATTGACCACATCAACAAGCAAACCAACAAAAATCACATGATTATTTCCATAGACACAGAAAAAGCCTTTGATAAAATACAACACCCATTCCTATTAAAAACACTAGAAAGCATAGGAATAGAAGGGTCATTCCTAAAAATAATAAACAGTATATACCTAAAACCATCAACTAATATTATCTGCAATTGGGATAATCTAGATGCATTCCCAATAAGATCAGGAGTGAAACAAGGATGCCCATTATCACCTCTATTATTTGACATTGTACTAGAAACACTAGCAGTAGCAATTAGAGAAGAAAAAGAAATTGAAGGCATTAAAATAGGCAAGGAGGAGACCAAGTTATCACTCTTTGCGGATGACATGATGGTCTACTTAAAGAATCCTAGAGACTCAACCAAAAAGCTAATTGAAATAATCAACAACTTTAGCAAAGTTGCAGGATACAAAATAAACCCACATAAGTCATCAGCATTTCTATATATTTCCAACAGAGCTCAGAAGCAAGAACTAGAAAGAGAAATCCCATTCAAAATTACCTTAGACAAAATAAAATACTCAGGAATCTATCTCCAGAGACAAACACAGGAACTTTATGAACACAACTACAAAATATTCTCCACACAACTAAAACTAGACTTGAACAATTGGAAAAACATTAACTGCTCATGGGTAGGATGAGCCAATATAATAAAAATGACCATCCTACCCAAACTCATCTACCTATTTAGTGCCATACCCATGGAACTTCCAAAAATTTTTTTTATTGATCTAGAAAAAAACATAACAAAGTTCATTTGGAAGAACAAAGGATCAAGAATATCCAAGGAAATAGTGAAAAAAAAATACAAAGGAAGGGGGTCTTGCAGTCCCAGATCTCAGACTATATTACAAAGCAGCAGTCATCAAAACAATTTGGTACTGGCTAAGAGACAGAAAGGAGGATCAGTGGAATAGACTTGGGGTAAGTGACCTCAGCAAGACAGTATATGACAAACCCAAAGATCCCAGCTTTTGGGACAAAAATCCATTATTTCATAAAAACTGCTGGGAAAATTGGAGGACAGTGTGGGAAAGATTAGCTTTAGATCAACACCTCACACCCTATACCAAGGTAAACTCAGAATGGGTGAATGACTTGAACATAAAGAAGGAAACTATAAGCAAATTAGGTGAACACAGAATAGTATACATGTTAGACCTTTGGGAAGGGAGAGGCTTTAAAACCAAGAAAGACTTGAAAGAGTCACAAAATGCAAAATAAATAATCTGGAATACATCAAATTAAAAAGTTTTTGTACAAACAAAACCAATTAACTAAAATCAGAAGGGAAGCAACAAATTGGGAAACAATCTTCATAAAAACCCCTGACAAAGGTTTAATTACTCAAATTTACAAAGAGCTAAATCAATTGTACAAAAAATTAAGCCATTCTCCAATTGATAAATGGGCAAGGGACATGAACAGGCAGTTCTCAGCCAAAGAAATCAAAACTATTAATAAGCACATAAAAAAGTGTTCTACATCTCTTATAATCAGAGAGATGCAAATCAAAACATCTGTGAGGTATCACCTCACACCTAGCAGATTGGCCAACATGACAGCAAAGGAAGGTATTGAATGCTGGAGGGGATGTAGCAAATTAGGGACATTAGTTCATTGCTGGTGGAGTTGTGAATTGATCCAACCATTCTGGAGGGCAATTTGTAAATATTCCCAAAGGGAGATAAAAGACTGTCTGCCCTTTGATCCAGCCATAACACTGCTGGGTGTGTACCCCAAAGAGATAATAAGGAAAAAGACTTGTACAAGAATATTCATAGCTGCACTCTTTGTGGTGGCCAAAAATTGGAAAATGAGGGGATGTCCTTCAATTGGGAATGGCTGAACAAATTGTGGTATATGTTGGTGATGGAATACTATTGTGCTCAAAGGAATAATAAAGTAGAGGAATTCCATGGAGACTGGAATGACCTACAAGAACTGATGCAGAGCGAAAGGAGCAGAACCAGGAAAACATTATACACAGAGACTGATACACTGTGCTACAATCCAAGGTAATCGACTTCTCCATTAGTGTCAATGCAATGTCCCTGAACAATCTGCCGGGATCTAAAAAACATTATCCATAAGCAGAGGATAAACTGTGAGAGTAAAAACACCGATGAAAAGCAACTGCTTGACTACAGGGGGGAAGGGCATAAGACTGAGGAGAGACTCTAAATGAACACTCTAAGGCAAATACCAACAACATGGAAATGGGTTCAAAACAAGAACACATGTGATACCCAATGAATAATGTTTGGAAATGACCAAATAAAATAATGTTTAAAGTGAAAAAAAAGAAAAAATCTAAAAAACAAAAAATAAAAAACAAACAAACAAAAAAACCATGGTATTCATCCTTCATTTGTTTGAAGTCTCAGTGATGATGGTTATAGAACACTACAAATACAACACGACTTGGTAGTTATGGTGATTAGGTTTGTTAACTGATTTTTTCTTTACTCTTTTCCTTTTTTCCTTTTCTTTTTTCCTTTCCTTTTTCCTCTCCTCTCCTCTCCTCTCCTCTCCTCTCCTCTCCTCTCCTCTCCTTTCCTTTCCTTTCTTTTCCTTTTTTCTTTCCCTTCCTTCCTTCCTTCCTTCCTTCCTTCCTTCCTTCCTTCCTTCCTTCCTTCCTTCCTTCCTTCCTTCCTTCCTTCCTTCCTTCCTTCCTCTTTTTTTCCTAAGTCCAAGGGTTGACATGCTAAGTAGTTGACAAGGTAGGGGTATGTTTAGAAATGAATGTGATACAAAGGTTATCAACAAAAATTTAAGATCTTACCATGTATTTAGGCACTGGGTTAAGAGCTAGCTTTTGTGACCTTACTCTTTCTTGGTGTTCTTCCTATTTGGGTTGCAACATATTTCTCGGTCTACTTTGCTGGTCCATCATCTATATCATGTCTTTCTCTTGTTATTCAGTTATTTCAGTATTATCTGACTCTTCATGACCCAATTTGGAGTTTTCTTCACAAAGATTCTGGAACAATTTGCCGTTTCCTTCTTCAGCTCATTGTACAGAAAAGGAAAGTGAGGCAAACAGTATTAAGTGACTTGCCCATGGTCATACAAGTAGTTAGTACCTAAGGCTGGATTTGAACTCATAAAGATGAGTTTTCTGACTTCATCCCAGGCATGCTATTCATTGTGTCCCTCACTCCCCATATATCAGGTCTATAAACTGCTCTTCTCACTGTCTCTATCCATGAGTCCTATTCTCTTTTCTTGATGTATTATCTCTATGACTTCACCAACTTCCATGGGTCTAATAACCATCTCTGTCAAGATTATTCATAGATCTATAAATTAAGTCCTATTCTGAGATTCAGTACAACATTACCAAATGGTAACTAGACATTTTGAACTAGATGTTCTGGAGACATCTCATACTCAATACTAAATGTCCAAAATATAATTTATTATCATTCGTCTCCAGCTCACTATTCTTTCATACTTTTTTTTTCTATAAAGGACACCATAATGCTTTCAATCCCCTAGCTTTCCCCACTCACTATTATCCTTGGATTATCATTATCACTCATATAATTCTCCTTCATAGCTAATTAGTTCAGTATCTCCACATTTCTCATTCCACTCACACAACTACTTTTTTAGCTCATTACCTTATCATATCTCACCTAGACTATTAGCTTACAGATTACACTCACTACTTTAAGTATCTTGCCACTCCAATCCATCCAAGTGGATTTTGTTAAGACTGTAAATAGAATTTACATTACATTACATTACATTATGTATAGAAATTCATTTTGTTGTCTTAAAAGCTCTTTACAACCCGTTTACAATCTATTTTTCACAGTTGTATCCATTAATTTGTCTAACACTACCTTATGGTTCAGTCAAAATAATGTTCTATCTATTCATCAAACACAGCAGTCCATCTTACACCTCTGTGTCTTTGCCTGACCATCCCCTATGACAAGAATATGCTAACATTTCACTTCTACTTCAAAGAATCCCTTTCTTCTCTCAAGGTAACTAAAAACACAAAGAATTTCTTGATTCTGCCCCCAACCCCTGTACCTACACGAGATACTCTTGAGGGGGTTCCTATTAAAGTATACTTGAAACTTGGTGATTTTTCAAGACTTTTCTTCAAAAGACAGAGGTTGGTTTTGTTTTGTTTAGACTTATGATTTCTTCATAGAAAATTCCCTGGAGTGGAACTTTCTTTTACCAAGTCAGAAACTCATGTATCTTATAGAGTTGCCTATGCCATTGAACAGTTAAATAGTTTGACCATGGTCACATAGGTCTATGAAAGAGAGGCAGGACTTGAAACCATATATTTTGATACTCTATGCACTACACTCCACTACTTCTTAAAGAATGAGTTACAGTTATTTATCCCAATAAAAATGTAATCTGTTAGAAAAGTTAGTACATCAGATGAAGGTGTTTCAGTGTTTGAAATAAAAACATAGATCTATCAATGTTTCATCTTTCTTCCTGAATGCTTTTGGAAAATTATGAATATTTCAAATAAATATGTTTAAGTGTGTTAACAAGGCCGAGTTTATCTTGGTGCCAAGTTGGTATTTATAGGTAAAACTAAATTATAATTAAATTAAATTGTTAATTTTTAAATGTCTTATTTAAAGCAAAAGGGAATATAAAATTCATAAAGTAAAAGTAAATAGTTCATTCATATAGATATATACCAGTTTTTCTTCCTTTTAATAAGATAATGTATAGATTCAAATTAATGAAAAGGAAAATAATAGCTAGAATTTATTAATTATTCATTAATTTAGTTAAAAGTTTATAAAGTATGCATTGCTTCATTTGATTCTAATAATGCTTCAGTGAAGTAGGTGCTATGATTTTCCTAATTCTAAAGAAATGAAACTAAAACTGAGGAAGTTTTAATATTTTTCTAGGATGAGGGTATGAGGTGTGGGTTTATTTAATCTCTCCTAAATTGAAATAAAATTGAATTTAATTTTAAAATACTTAAGGTGTCTTGTTTTTTGTTACTCTTCATTTTCTAATTTATTTCTTTTCTCTCTTCCTTCTAGAAAACCATCACTTAAGGAAAGAAGGAAGGAAGGAAGGAAGGAAGGAAGGAAGGAAGGAAGGAAGGAAGGAAGGAAGGAAGGAAGGAAGGAAGGAAGGAAGGAAGGAAAGAAGGAAAGAAAGAAGAGGGAGAATATTTCTTTTGAAAAAAAATTTTTACTTACTCTGACCATTAACTATTGACGTAAAAGTACTCATTTCTTTTCTTTAAATAAAACTCTTAACTTTCAGCCATTTTCTTTTGAAAATAATTTTGTTAATATCCTTAAGGTGGAAAAGTAGATACCTGTAGTCACAAAGACTTGAGTTCAAGGCCTCCCTTATACCCATAATAGAGCTATATGGCTTTGGGCAAGAAACTTCTCTTTTTCAACCTTAGTGTCCTTATCTGTAGACTGTTTATAATTATGGCAGCTACCCTGAAGTTAGTTGTTGTAAGGATCCAATGATATATATAAAGTGCCATATAAATATTAGCCAATAACAGTATTAACAACCACCACCACAAAGACCACAGTGTTCCTATCAATTTGGATGATTACATTTGGGTTAATTCCTTATCAATCTTGAATATAAGACTTATCATATCAGAAATGAAGAGATTTTCCTTCAGTCAACAGCTTCCTTTCTTATCCTAATTATGCTGATTTTGATAGAGTAAAAGCTCTTTAATTTTATGTAATGTATATCTATTTTTTTTTTTGGTTAAGAATTATTTCCCTAACCATAGCTGTGGAAAGCATCTTATCTTATTCTCCTCTAGTTTTTCATTTTCATTTTTTAATGATTTGATATTATCATTTAATATTCAGGTTACACACATATTCATGCAAAACACTTTTTAAATTATATATATATATATATATATATATATGTATTTAAAACATTGATATATAACCTGAATAGTGAATACAGTAATCATCAAAATGATTTGATACTGATTAAAATAGAAAATAGAAAGAACATATTACTGGAACAGATTAAATAAAGATGGTAACAAAGACAATAACAAGAGCTAAATAAAATGCACACATGTAAATTACTTTACAAATGCTTTATTTGTAAAACATCTCTTTACATGTAAATATTATGTGCTTGTACATATTAGCTGTTGTTATTCTGATTTTTACTATCTTTATTTGATCTGTTCCAATAATCTGCTATTCTATTTTTAATAAATACCAATTAATTTTGATGATTGCTATTTTATATTATAAATATGGTTCTGGTTATGTTCTTCCTCCTTCATTCTGACTTTTTTCCATTACTCCTCTTGAGTTTTCTTCCTTTTGATTCCTCCAAATGAATTTTTTTATAGTACTATAAAGTCTCCCTATAATATTTTAATTGATATGCCTCTTTAATTTAAGAAGTATCACAATTGTCATCATGTTGGCAATGCATAGTCATAATCAATTAACATGCTTCTGGTTAAATAAATTTTTCTTTATTTTTGAAAATTCATTTATACTTGTTTCTATATAGTTCTTGTGAATGCCATTACAGATTTACTCCAAGATAGTTTTTTTTCTTGAACTGAACTTCCCTAATATTTCCTCCTATATTTTGCTATAACTACATTTCTGTTTAGACATGTTGATTTTTATGAGTTTATTTTATGTCCTGCTATTATACAATGGTTATTTTCTTGATTAATTTCTTCATTATCCCTTCCACAAAAAGGGATAGTTTAATCTTCTTTTTCCTAGTTTATGCTTTATATTTTTTCTCTTACCATTATAACTAACATTTCCAGAAAGTTACAGAACAGCAAGAAAAGGGGGCAGCATTGCTTTACTACTGTATTTATTATGAAAAGGTTTTGTATTTTCTGGTTGCTTATAATGCTAGTTACTTATTTTAGAAATGTGCTTTCTGTCCTTTAAAATATCCTATGATTATTCTTTTTGTATATGTGAATATTTTATTTTGACAAAAAATTTTGTCCATCTATTAAAATGCATATATTATTCTGTACATTTGTTTTGCTTAAACATGATTATAGTGTTTTATAATTATAGTTTCCTTGTATTCCTTACATAAATCCAGCTTTTATTATGAATAATTTTGATTTAGCACTTAAATCTTTTTACAAGGATTTTATTTCAAATTATTCAGATGATATTTTTAATGATAATGGTCTGAAGTTCTGTTTCTTTAACCTTCCTTGGTTAGGTAATAGAATACAATTTCTCTTATGAAAGAAATTTAGTAAGTTTTTAAATACATGCTTAAAATAAATTTGATGGAATTCTCTTCAAAATAAATGTAAAATCAATGTTTTTTTAGTTTCTTTGCAGCTACTTCAATTTTTTTCTGAAATAAGTTAGGTTAGAGACTCTTTCATTTTTATTAAACAAGTGTTTTACATTTCTTGTATATATTCTTCTATTTCTTTTAAAATATCAGTTTCCAGGTATAGAGTTAATTTGTAAAACACTTCATCATTCTTTTTTTTTACTTTTCTATAGTGACTGTACCATATTCATTTTAATAATTTGATTTTCTTTAGTGTTTTTATTTAAATAGTCTATTCAGGAATTAATCAACAGTCTATTCAAATAACCAACTTAATTTTGTTTATAAATTCTATAATATTTTGATTTCCATGTTACCACTTTCTTCTTTAATTTTAAACATTTGTTCTTTAGTTCTTATTTTGTGTTTTTAATTGCATTTTTGTTTTGTTCATTTTGAATTTTAATTGCATATTCATGTGATTAATCCACTTTTTTGTACTGTGTTAATACATGTTCATGCAAACAATAATTTTTTGTCACATACTTCTTCCAAAAATATGTTGAAATGTTTTTCTTATTATAATTCTCTTTAAAATAATTTAAAATTATTATTTTTATGATTTGCTCTTTTGCCTAATTTTTCAAAATGTCTATCAAATTCCCATCTTGATCTATATTGTTTGTTTTCCGGTATTAATTTGTTTTTAATTATTTTGTTCTGTAAAGGATGTATTTAGTTCTTAAAAAATGATAGTTTTTCAGTAACCTAACACATACTGTTTTTGCTATAGAATTATATGATATAATAAACAGAATTCTTCTTAATTCTTCAACTGGATTTCTATCCATCATACTATCTTTCTTCCTTATAATGGTAAGTATGGACAAAGGTCTTAATTATAATATTAACATATAACTGATAACTTATAAAATAATCTGGCCTATATTTATCCATTTTTGTCAGTTAGTTTCCTATTATCAGTAGGTATTTTAAAAGATAACTATTTCAATGTTAAGAGATTAAAAGGAGGTCACTGGGAAAAACTGATACAACAGCTACCTTTTAACAACAATAATTATTTTTATGATCTTATGGAAAATGGAAAATGGAAAACTAAAGATATTAAATTATCCTATATTGTAACACACTTTCAGACAAGTCATACCAAAACAAACTAATAAACCACTTAATTTATTCTTTATTCATTCTAAGAAGCAATAATTAAAAAACCCTTAATTTTACAAATACACAGTAAAATAAACTTTTTCATAAATTTAGTTTGATTTTTTAAAAAAGAAATCCTCAACAAAGTCTTTTTTCACTACTCACGTTGAAATGTTGGTTCTTATTTTAAGTGTAGTCACTTTTTCTTGTACCAAGTGATGCTGAATAATTAGGATCTCATATATTTGAAGAGTCTGATCTAGATGTCAAGACAAAAATCAAAAGTTGAGAAGACTTAACTATATTTGCAGTGTTTAGTTACTGCTTCCAATTCCTTAGAAAATTCTGTAAATATTTCTCTAATGAATGCATATAGAATTTATTTTCATAACATTAAGAAGCACCATTTTCCAAATTAAAAAAAAAACCAACTATGAACACTTTTTGAATTTTCCCACACCATGTTCACTAAGCTGTACTCATTATGATTTCCATACCTTGTTTCTTTAATAATCCCAGAATCTTTATTCAAAGCATCTATAGTTAATTAAGGAAAGCTTAGAACAAAGTGACCATGCCATATTTATCTTTATGGTAACTAAAGAGTAATGCCAGGAATAATCTGAAGGCTGTCATGACTTTTAAGAAAGGAGATTTCATAGTTAAGAGAAAAGATACATTAGATTCTGTGAATAAAATTTTATGTGAGCAAATTGACTTGAGAAATGAAGTGCTCTAACAAGTGAAATACTGAGGCTACAAGATAAACATTTCCAATAAAGGATATAGGTTAGAACTATTTAAAGAAGCAAATCATCAGATCAAAGGATTTCAGAATCTTAGAGTTACAAGAGATATCTGATGCCAGATAGTCCAAACTATATCTATCCAAGATTAACCCCTTCTGGTATTTTCCATAATCAATCATTTCACCTCACATGAAAGGAGGTAGAAAACAATCAATTCCATCTTTAATATATTTTTATTTAATGGGAATACTTTTTTGTGCCTCTCTTAGGAGTTATTTTTCTCTTTCACATTATAGAGCTTTCAAATATTTAAGATTTCCTCTGAGTTCTCTTTTCTAGATATCAATTAATTTTTACATACCATGGTTTCAAGGATCCTTGCTATTCTAGCTACCCTCCTCTTAATGCCCCAAAGCTTATCAATGTTGTTTCTAAAATTTCATAACCAGAATGGAACATTATATTACAGGTGTGGTATATCTAAGGGCACAACAGAATAAACACACTTAATATCTTGGATGTTAATGTTAATTCAGTTTTATACCTTACTAAGAAAATGGCAGAACAGGGAGTGAGGGTATCCCACTCTCTAAATTCCCCCATAAATAATAAAAAATAATGCCTTGAAATCAACGAAATTGTTCATAGATGGGAATGAAACAGTGGTCAAGGAAAATTGTGGTCAAAGGGATCTGATTTCACCCTGTGGTAGCACAAATTCTCCCAGGTAAATACAAGAAGCCCTGGAATCAGCCATATAAATGGCAGCTTCAGCTCTTGGAGATTTCCATTATCTCTTATGTGGGGGTTACCAATTGACCAGGGGAAAACTTTGGGGGCCTAGAGCTGCTAACCAGATACTATTCCTTCTCAGGTAAGTGTGATTATGGAGAGGAAAGTGCCCTACTGGCTGTAGTCACTCCCTAGAAATTAGAGTTCCCTTAGTTATGGTCCTAGAGCAGCAGTTCTCAACCTGTGGGTCACAACCCTGGCGGGGGTTGAATGACCAAAAAGCAGGGGTTGCCTAAAGCCATCGGAAAATATATATATTTCCATTTGCTTTAGCAACTGAGAAATCGCACTACTTTGCAGCAAGATCTCGGAAAGAATGGGGACCCTGCTGCCTGCACATTGTACTAATATTAGTTACCTATCAGTAGCCCTCCCCCTTTGAGGGGTGATGGATTTACCCTTTTGCCTGGAGACTGCACTCATACAGAGACCCAGAGAGAGCACCCAGGCACTGGCTCCAGAGGGGTTAAGAACAAGTCCTGGAACAGATAACTCCTGGAGTGGAAAACGGAGCCGAGTAACCCCAGCAAAGAGAAGCCTCAGCTCGAGCTGGAGGGAGACGACAGGAAGAAGAAGGCAGTGTCTGCAGACCCCCTCCCCAGGCAAGACTTACCTCCTGCCCCAGCACTCAGGCTGCCTCCTGCTATATTAATATTTCTCAACATATAATTAAATATTTTTTATTAATCACTATGTTTAAATTATGTTTGATTTGTAGCAATGAGAATACATAATGCATATCAAGATTTACATTCTGAATCATAAATGTAGAAAAATTACAGTTTTGAAGTAGCCACCAAAATAATTTTTGGGTTTGGGGTCACTGCAAGATGAGGAACTGTATTTCAGGGTCACAGCATTAGAAAGGTTGAGAACCACTGTCCTAGAGCATATGGGTGTACTAGCACTTGCAACCACTGTAAGGAAGAGATTGCAACACAAGATGGATTTCCAAGAAAAAGCAAGAGATTGGAATTTTGGTGAACTTCCAATCAACCAGAGGGAGACAAGATTCCAATAGAATATGGACAGGGGGCAGTTAGGAGCCCAACTGCTTAGACCTGGGTCTTTTCTCTCTGACTGTAAAGGGAGGAAGGTGAAACCTATTCTCTTGGTCATTGATTGTTCATCTGATTGAGTGCTGAGAGGACTTCTGAAGCCTAGCTCAGAAAAAACTTCATCAAACCTTTTCCCCTGTCAATATCTCCCTTTAGAGAAATTAACTTTGTTTCCTGAGTTGAATACCTTGTGAAAATCTTCAATCAATAGGAAATCATAGGAGATTAGGGAAATCTATGTTCCTCTCATCCCACTCCCATCTCCCTACTTCCTTTACCTTAAAAGAATAAATCCCTATAGTTAAAAGATCTTAATTGTGGGATTAATTATTGGGGAAACCCTTTAAGATTATTGGGGAAACCCTTAAGGAAACCCTTAAGCCATTCTTGAGAAGAGCATTTAGATTAGTTGGGGAAGGGACAGGAAGTGGCATGGGGAGAGGAGTGTAAGATCCAGCCTTGACCCTATCTGGCTTCCTTTTGTCCCTGTCCTATTAACATAAATCTCCTAATATTAGTGTCTATTACACCACTGGAGATAGCTGGAAGTAAAGGGGTTTCTTTCCAGTGGGAGCACTGTTGGCAGTCCCATCAGATGTGTGAACTGGGAGAGACAGGGATCATACCTGGCCCTGTATTAAAGAAACAAGACGGCCCAAGTAGGGCTCAGGAAATAATGGCAAAAAAACAAATCTGAAACCTGAGACAAAATCCACCATTCTCTGGTAACAGAGCCTGACTAGCATAAAGTTAACACTTAAGACTATTGATAAATTTTTAAAATAAATAAGCATATGGGTAGAAAGACAACAAAAGATAGATACTATGGGGACAGAGAATACTAGGGTTAAATTGAGAAGACTGTGAAATTAAACTCCTTCCACAGTGTCAAAGAAAAGTGTGAAATTGTCAAAAGCCCAAAAAGAGTGCTTGGAAGAACTTATAAAATATTTTTTAAAACAAAATGATGGATTGAGGAAAAATTAGAAAAATGGAGAAAATAACAAATGGGGAAAATTTTTTAATAAGCATCACTGACAAAGGTCTCATTTCTCAAATATATGAGTACAAAGCATTCCTGAATTGACAAACGGTCAAAGGATATAAACAGGCATTTTTCAGAGGAAGAAATTAAAACTCTTTTTAGTCATATGGTCATAAATATAACATACTTTTTACACAAATAAAAACAGATTTAAATAACTGGGGAAATATTGTTTATGAGTTAACAGAGTTGATATAATTGTTTTTTATTTTAATTTTTTCAATTGATTGAAATTTTTTATTTAATTAATTAATTTAGAATATTTTTCTATGGTTACATGATTCATGCTCTTTCCCTCTTCTCCCCAGTCCATGCAAAATTCCACTGGGTTTTACATGTATCATTGATGAGTTGATATAATTAAAATAGCAATAGTACCAAAAGTAATCTACTTATTCAATGTTACCCCAATTAAATTACCAAAAAATATTTTATTGAGCTAGAAAAAACAATGACAAAATTAATTTGGAAGAACAAAAGTTCAAGAATATTAAAAATATTAATGGGAAAAATGTAAAGATGTCTAACAGTACTATAATTTAAACTATATTACACCAAAATATCTGGTACTGCATAAGAAATAGAATGGTAGATAAGTGGAACAGAATAGATACACAACAAATAGTAGTAAAACATTATAACAATCATATATTTGACAAATGTATGGATCCAAGTTTTAGGAAAAATAATTCAGTATTTCATAAAAATCGTTGAAAAAATTGGAAAGTTGTCATAACCAAGGTAAAGACTACTATCTTACAGAATTTATTATGATAAAAATCAAAATGGATAGAAGAGTTAGACAAAAAGGGAGATATCATATGCAAATTAGAATAGGGAATGTATTCCCTATCAGATTTATGAATGGCAGAAGAATTTCTGAATCTATAAAAAAGAACACTGTGAGACATAAAAGGGTAATTTTTATTATATTAAACTGAAAAGGTTTTGTACAACATAAATAAAATAGCCAACTTCAGAAGAAAATAAAAAAATCAGAAAAATCATAGTTTCTCAAGGAGAGGTCTCATATCTAAAATAAATGAAGGATTTTGATTATAATTGAATTGATCATTGAATTGATATATGGTCATAAGACATGAAGCTACAGTTATTGGGGAAAGAAATCAAAGATAGGTATAATCATATAAAAAAGTTCTAAATCCTTTATGATTAGAGAAATGCAAAACCAAACAACTCTGAGATATTGTTTCATACATCATTTTGGCTAAAATGATAAAAGGACAAAATAACAAACATTGGAATGGCTGTGGAAAAATGGCAACACTGACATGCTGTTGATGAAACTGTAAATTCCAACAATTTTGAAGAGCAATTTGGAATTATGCCCAGATAATTTAAAAACTGTATACCTTTACATCCAGCCATAGCACTGTTAAGTCTGTTTCTAAAGATATCAGAGATAAAGGGAAACAATGTCTATCTCTTCTAAAATATTTATAGCCTCTCTTGGTGGCAAAGAACTGGAAATTGAAGAGATGACCATCTACTGAGGAATGGCTGATTGAGTTGTGTGATTGTGAGATAATGCTACTGTGCTATAAGAAATGATGAGCAGAAAAATATAAAATTTGAAAAATGAAATGAGTAGAACCAAGAAAACATATATAGCTGCAGAACTAATGCTTGAAGAAAAACGTGTGAATGTCTGCCTTGGAGAAAAAAAAATAACAAATAGAAATACAAAGTAGCAGTAGTCTCTCGGTAACCTAGGATGACAATTGTCTTTGTGCATTTTCATCTATGGTGTATAGATGAGTGTGCACAAAGACACTTGTGCATGAAGGAGATTTAAGTGGAAAAGTTGATGCACAGAGACAGCCCCACTCTCTTGGCATTGGAAGCCTGGGTCCAATGGCATGAAAAGTCATTATATCTGGAGACTTCCTCAGCTGCATTGGATGGCCATGTTGTCTTTTGTGCTCCAACATGCCCTAAGCACTCCACGGTGCTTTGTTTTGTTGCCATATCAGCCGTTGAACCTTCTTATTGGTTTCTTCCGCCTGTTCAGCCGAAGCAGTCTTCACATGCTGGGTGAGCAAAGCCCTGGTTCACCAGGGGTCTACGACGCGATGGCTACCCTCACAAGGTTTAGCTGGCCGGTCGAAGCCATTGCCCAGGGTGTGACCGCTGCCCCATGCTAGCAGCTACTAGGAGCCACAAGTGAGAGCTGGGTGTCAGGTGGGGGTCAGAGGCTGGAGAGCTGCCCTAAGAGGACACGACATGGTTTAAATATACATTTTCTTTTTGTCAAGTGAAACCTTCTCTAGAATGAGGAAGGGAGAGGGAGAAAGAAATACCTGGGTATTTTGATTTAACCAACAAATATAATTAAAATTTTTAAAAGAAAATAATGTTACATATTGCTGTTGACTCCTTTTGAACTTGTAGTCCACTATAACTCCTTGATTTCTTTTTATATGAACTGTTGTCCAGACATTCTACATTAAATAAATGACATTTGGGTGACATCAAGTAAATCAAATAAAATTTTTAAAAGATAAGTAAAGTAAAAGATGTATAGCCTACAAATTATTCACTTCTCCATCTACATAATTTAGTTCAATGAGGTAGATGATATCTCTTTGTATAAAATTTTTATTTAGATGCTTATGTGTGATAGCCATTTCCTCCTTCACCTCAGTGTAATGTAAAGTGTTGGAGGGTAGAGATTAATTTTTGTCTTTGTCTTTGTATTATATGTGTCTTGCACATAAAATGGTTGAATTGAATTGTTTGAAAAATAAAAATATACCAGAATCACATAACAATGCCCCCAAAATAACATTTCAGGTCACATTCCATTAATCTGTTATATTACCCTTGCAGTGAAAGTATTTTATATTTGTTCATCCTACTTTATTTGTGATGTCATATCATAATGTAAACTTCATTTTTATTATACCTACCTAGCTCCAGGGAATTTCCAAAGTTCCCCCTATGACCCCACCAGACACTTGCATCTCTATAGGAAAAGTTCTTTACCTCAGGGATCCAAGAGAACTTGGCAGAATTTGTGTGTGAATGTTTGTGTTTATATGTACACACATATGTATATATCTATCTATATCCATGCATGCATTTTTCACTAACCTCTAACTAAAATTTAGTATTTCCTTCAATTAATGAAAAACATTATTCTGAGAAAGGCTCTATATGTTTTACTAGACTGCCAAAATGATCCATTTCCTTTCTCTCTCTCTGTCCCTCTCTCTCTCTCTCTCTCTCTCTCTCTCTCTCTCTCTCTCTCTCTCTCTCTCTCTCTCTCTCTCTCTCATTCACACATTGTGTCATTTAAAATATATTTACAATTTTCATCTTTATCCTTGTTTTACTAAGGTTAAGAAGGTACCAGATACTGCCCTCAGGATTAAACAAAATTTTTTTTTTGTTTTGTCTTCAAAGATCTACACAATCTGGCCATACCCTCTCTTTCTCCTCATAATGGATATTACTGCCCCTATTCCACACAGATCCAGACAAACCAGAATTCTGTTTGGATCAGATTCTCTATTTATTATCTCTTTCCCTTTTCACAAAGTGGCCAATAGACCTGGGAGGCAGTTTCCTGGCCCCTATCTCAGAATACTTCTCTCCCTCTCAGGTGAAGCTCAAGTACTATCTACTGCATAAAGTCTTTGCTAAACCCTACAGTGTCTAGCACCCTCCCTACCAGATTACCTAGTATTCAACTATGTTACTTTTATTTATATTAATTTTCATTCATGCAATAGATAGGATCTTTATTACCTTCTGTTAGAAGTTGAGTTCCTTTCCAACAGAGATAGTTTGTTTCATTCTTTGCCCTTGAAATTCTAGTCCTTAGCCAAGGCTTGACATATAGATGAGTCTAATAAATATTTGTTGATTAATTGATTAATACCTTCTGAAATATAGTTCAAAGCCCTTCAATTGGGGCATGGCTGAACAAATTGTGGTATATGTTGGTGATGGAATGTGATTGTGCTCAAAGGAATAATAAAGTGGAGGAATTCCAGGTGGACTGGAACAACCTCCAGGAAGTGATGCAGAGTGAGAGGAGCAGAACCAGGAAAACATTGTACACAGAGACTGATACACTGTAGTACAATTGAATGTAATGGACTTCTCCATTAGTGGCAATGCAGTGATCCTGAACAACTAGGAGGAATCTATGAGAAAACTCACTATCCACATTCAGAGGAAATACTGTGGGAGTAAAAACATTGAAGGAAAACAACTGCTTGAATACATGGATTGAAGGAATATGGTTGGGGATGTAGACTCCGAATGAACATCATGGTGCAAACATCAACAACATGGAAATGGGTTCTGATCAAGGACACAAGTAATACCCAATTAAATTGCGTGTTGGCTGTGGGAAGGGTGGGTGGAGGGGAAGGAGGGAAATAACATGATTATTGTAACCAAGGAATAATGTTCTAAATTGACTAAATAAACCAATTCAAATGAGAGAGAGAAAAAAGAAATCCAATAAAGTAAAATAAAATATAGTTCAAAGATTTTATGAATTACAATTCAAAATTCTTTTTGTAAGAAAGATTCATTCTTGAAATATTCATAAATATTTTAAGCCATACTTAGTCTTATAGTGAAAGACAATGTGAAATAGACATAGATCAAGTAGAATGCCACATCTATAATTTTTATTAATAGTATTATTAACAAATTATATTTATATAGGCCTCTATGGTTACATATATACATATAATTTATGACTCAATGCATTCTTACATTAGAAATAGTAAATGTATTGCTCTTGTTTACAGTAAAGAAATAAAAACAAATAAAGCAAAATAATAACAACAATAATAATAATAGCTAATATTTATTAAGTGCTTACTATATACCAAGAACTGTGCTAATCACTTTACAGTTATTATCTCATATGATGTTCACAATGACCCTGAAAGGTAAATGATATTATTACAAACCATTTTAAACATGAGGCAACTGGAGCTTATATTCCTTAGAATCACACATATATTAGTTATTACTGAATGCATTTATGCTAGTCTGTGAAGGAAAATGTCTTTAATTTCTTTATAATGAAAAAAGAATAGAAGAAAGATTTGGAAAACAGGTAGTATAGTAGCAAAAAATAGCAATAAAAACAAGGAAAACAAAACCCTCAAAATTAGCTAGAATAATAATAACTACTAGGAATAGAATATTTTAAAAGTAGATTAAGAGATCATATTAAAAGTGAATATTAATATGAATTTATACATATTTTAGTTTTATATGTGTCTCTGCCCAGGAACTCTAATTTTGGAGTACTTTGGATTATTGATATTTTAATATCTAATATTGATGCTCTCCACTTTACTTCTGAAGGTCCATATTTTATCACCATGCCTCAATTGCCATCTCACTCTAAAATTTTCTTAAGGATCTAAGGTCTTCTGAACCAGGAACATCCTTTTAATATGCTGATTTTTCTTTCCTGATTATGAGACAAGGCTTCCATTTTAGATAAATAGAAAAAGAGAAAGTAAAAAAAAAACATCCTTGAGAAAATAATTCAATAAAACTTAAAATCGGGGAAGGGAAGTGGAAGTTAATAACTCAAAGAGACAAGAAAAAATAAAACAAGGTGAAAAGAATGAAAAAAGTAAAAGAAACTGAAATATCTCATTGGAAAAACAACTGACCTGGAAACGAGATGGAAAAGAAATAGTTTAAGAATTATTTAATTTGGTGGTTTAGTCAAGATGGCAGCTTAGGAGCAGGAAAAGTTGATTCCTCTGTGAAAATCCTTGCATACCAGTAAAAAACAAAGCACATCAAGTGAGATAGAAAGCCAAATCCAATAAGAACAGAGACCTAAGTGCCCTCCAGCTCAATTCAACTTAAAAGCACCCAGAGAAAGTTGAATTCTCAGGTTTAAGGAAAAGAAAGAAGGAAAGTTCCAGGGACCTTCCCTCCCACCTACTGTGCTGAGTCTTGGGCCACTGGTGAGATCTCAGGGTGAGGGCTACAACCAGGATGGAGTGCGTTGCTAACACCTCTGGGCAAAGCAAGGGAACTGTCTACAACAAAGAATCAACTACCCAGAAAAATTGCCTATATTCTTCTAGGGGAAAGTATGGTCATTTAATGAAATAGGAGTTGTCCAAACATTCCTGAAAAAAAGACTAGACTTAAACAGAAAACCTGATGTCCAAATACAAAACTCAAAAGAACCATTAATTGGACTTCCGGGTAAACATGGCTGCAATCTAGATGTGAATCACTTCCTCTCCCCGGCACCGAAAGAAATAGACTACCTCAAAAGAGCATAAAAATCACCTTTGGAAGAACGGAGGGACTCTCCAGTACCCCACAGAAACGAAGGTATGTGGGGTTTGTACATTTCCACACTATAAGAAGGAGGAAAACCTTGCACACAAACGTGAACTGAGCCATCCTTCACCCCCACCTCCCCCACCAAACTAGAGTAAGGTATCAGAGTGCTCACTGGGACAGTGAGTGAGTGAGGAACATCTCGGTCTTGGGGGGGGGGCACACCAGGGTCCTTGGGATCTAAAGATTGCTAGGAAAGATATCTCAGAGCGGTTTCACAGGAGAATCCTGAGCTGAGCACAGGGGTGGGTGCGCTGAACAAATGGTGGTTGAGCTGATCACAGGGGCGGCCTCACTGAACACAGGAGAGATTGAGCTGAGCACAGGGTCCTGTGCTCTAAGAAACCTCAGAGGCTGGGAAGAAGTAGTCTGAGGCAACCTAAATTCACAGAAAACCTGCCCATACCACCCAGACCAAAAAGGAAAGGGGAATAAAACCACCAAAGGAATGGCTCACACGGCCCAAAATCAAGCCTCCAAGAAGAAAGGGAAAAAAAGTGACTATTGAAAACTTTTATGGCGGGAGTACCCAAGGAAAAGAAGAGAAAGAGAATGAAACCCAAACAAAATCAAAACTTGCCACCCAAAATGAAAACTATCCCCAAGCTCTAGAAACTCAAATTGGAGCTTATCCAAAACATGGAAACATTCTGGAAAGAAAAATGGGAGAAAGAGATCAGCAGCCTGCAAAACCAGTCCCTAACAACCAGAATTAAGCAACTGGAAGACAGGGAGCTTGCAAAACAGCAAGAATTAATAAATCAAAGCCAAAAAATTAATGAATTAGAAGAAAACATAAAATATCTCACTGAAAAGGTCACAAACTTGGAAAACAGAGGAAGAAGAGACAAAGTGAGAATTATTGGTCTCCCCGAAAAACCAGAGATAAACAAAAACCACGATGCTATACTACAGGAGATTATAGAAGAAAATTGCCCACATGTTCTGGTGCAAGGGGGCAAAATAGAAATAGAAAGGGTTCATAGAACATCCTCTATACTAAATCCCCAAAAGACAGACCCCAGGAATGTAATCACCAAATTCAAGAGCTTCCAAGAAAAGGAGAAAATCCTACAAGAAGGCAAGAAGAGGAGCTTCAGATATAGGGGGGCTCCCATAAAGATCACACATGGCTTAGCGGCTAACACACTAAGAGACTGCAAAGCATGGAACACGATATTTAGAAAGGGAAGAAAGCTGGGTCTCCAACTAAGAATCAACTACCCAGCAAAACTGACTATGTATTTCCAGGGAAAAGTATGGGCATTCAACAAAATAGAAGATTTCCAAGCATTTGCTAAGAAAAGACCAGAACTTAGTGGAAAATTTGATATCCAATCACAGAAAGCAAGAGAAACATGAAAAGGTAAATATAAAAGAAAGGGAAAAGGAGAAAAATCTTATCTTTTTCTTTAAGTCAAACTCTCTTCTATAAGGACTACATTTACATCAAATTATATATATTAATATGTGGGGAAAATGTATTGTGTAACTCTCAAAAATTGTATGCATCATAAGATTATTTAGAAGAATCATGCATAGGGAAAGATTGGGGCATCAAGAAAATATGGTGAAAGGGAGGGCAAAGTAAGAAAAAGGGAGGGGGGAATCATCGATAATACTAACATTTACTTCAATAAATGGGGGGGTACTAAATAGAATAATCTTTCCCATACAAAGATACACATGGGAAGGGGAGGGGAAGAACTCTCATCTGAGAAGGAGAAGAAGAGAGCAAGAAGTGGTATTACTTAAACCTTACTCTCAGTGAAAGTAACTCTGAGAGGGAAGAACATCTAGATCCATTGGGATCCTGAATTCTATCTTATCCAACAGTTTAAGAAAGAAGGAAAATTAAGGAGGCAGAGGGAGGAGGGAGTATAAAAAGGGAGGGAAGGAGAGGGGGAGGGGAAGGGAGCATAAAAATGGAGGGGCTAGAAAGGAAAGCTTATCAAGGGAGGGGACTAGGGGGACAGACCTAAAGTAAACCACTGGTTGAAAAGGATATAGCTAGGGAAGAGAGGTCAGAACTAGGGAAAGATATCAAAATGCCAGGGAATCCACAAGTGACAATCATAAAGTTGAACATGAATGGGATGAACTCACCCATAAAATGTAGAAAAATAGCAGATTGGATTAGAACCCCAAACCCTACCATATGTTGTCTTCAAGAAACACATATGAGGCGGGTTGATACTCACAAGGCTAGAAATAAAGGATAGAGTAAGACCTTTTGGGCCTCAACTGATAGAAAGAAGGCAGGAGTTGCAATCATGATATCTGAAAAAGCCAAAGCAAAAATTAACCTGGTCAAAAGTGATAGGGAAGGTAAATATATTCTGTTAAAAGGGAGTATGGACAATGAGGAAATATCACTAATCAACATGTATGCACCAAATGGTATAGCATCCAAATTTCTAATGGAGAAACTAGGAGAATTGAAGGAGGAAATAGACAGTAAAACAATATTATTGGGAGACTTGAACCAACCACTATCAAATTTAGATAAATAAACCAAAAAAAATAAATAAGAAAGACATAAAAGAGGTGAATGAAATCTTAGAAAAATTAGAGTTAATAAACATATGGAGAAAAAGGAATACACCTTCTCAGCACCACATGGCATTTTCAAAAAATAGATCATACACTAGGTCACAGAAACATGGCACTCAAATGCAGAAAAACAGAAATAATAAAGGCAACCATTTCAGATCAACAATTAACAAATTAGGGAGGGCAGAGATCAATGAATTGTAAATGCAAATCAAAAAAACTTGTGAACGAACAAATTAAAAACCCCCAGAAGAAAACCAAACTAGAGATCTTAAATATTAAGGGAGAAATTAATAAAATTGAAAGTGATAGAACTATTGAACTAATAAACAAGACTAGAAGCTGGTACTTTGAAAAAACAGACAAAATAGACAAAGTACTGGTCAATCTAATTTAAAAAAGGAAAGAAGAAAGGCAAATTAACAGCATCAAGGATGAAAAGGGAGACTATATAGAATGATATTTAAAAGTATATAAAAAACTTGGGGTAAAAAAAAGAGGATACTATTAAGAGAAATGGGAAAAGAGATTAAATCGGGTAAATATATTTCATAAAGAAGTGCAAGGGAGAGGGAGGGAAAAACCAATATAATGAAAGAGAGAAAGAGGTTGATAACATGCAATTCTTAAATCTTACTCTTATTGGAATTGTCTCAGAGAGGGAAGAACAGTCAGATCCACTGAGGCAGGGAATTGTATTGTGCCCTATAGAGCAATAGAAAGGTTATAAACTGCATTGTGGGGAGGGAGCAATTCAAGGGAAGAGAGGTGGGGGGTCTTTTAAAAGGCACTATTGTAAGAGGGGAACAATAAGAAGGAAGGGAATGGGAAGGAGAGTAACATTAGAGAGGAGAAAGGGGGGAGACTGACTAAAACTAAAAAAGGGAAGGGTTACAGGGACCCAAGAATCAAAATCAAAAGTGGAAGTCAAAATGAAGGGCAATAAAAACATAGTAATCATAACTGTGAATGTGAATGAGATGAATTTACCAATAAAATAGAACAGATAGAATGGTTTAAAAATTAGAATCCTACCATAAGTTGTCTACAAGAAACACACTTGAGGAAGGTAGACATACACAGAGTAAAGGTAAAAGAGTGGAGCAGAATTTACTGCACTGCAACTGAGACAAAAAAGGCAGGAATAGCAATTATGAACTCAGACAAAGGTAAAAGAAAAACAGTTATCTTTAAGGAAGATAATTACATATTGATGAAAAGCAATATAAATAATGAAGAAATATCAGGACTCAAAATATATGCACTAAGTGGTATAACACTCAGATTTCTAAAGAAGAAATTAAAGGAGCTTAAGGAATAAATAGATAATAAAATCATACTAGTGGGGCACCTCAACCTTCCCCTATCAGAACTAGATGAATTGAACCAAAAATAAATAAGAAACAAGTAAAAGAAATGAATGACATGTTAGAAAAATTAGAATTAATAGATATATGGAGAAAACTGTACAGGGATAAGAATATACCTTCTTCTCAGCAGCAGTTGGAATATATAATCAAAAATTGACCATGTACTAGGGTATAAAAACATTTCAAAGGCATGTAGGAAAACAGAAATAATAAATGCAATTTTTTCAGACCTTAATGCAATAAAAATCATAATAAATAAGGGCTTCTGGAAAGGCATTTTAAAAATTAATTGGAAAATAAATAATCTAATTCTTGAAACCTGGTGGGTCAAAAAACAAATCAAAGAAGCAATTACTGATTTCATTGAAGAAAATGAAAATGAGGAAACAAAATATCAAAATCTATGGGATGCAGGCAAAATAGCACTCAGGGGAAAATGTAAGTTTCTGAGTGCATATATCGATAAATCAGAGAAGGCAGAGATCAACGAATTGGGAATGTAACTTAAAAAAACTAGAGGGAGAATAAATTAAAAATTCTCAGACAAAAATCAAATTGGAAATCCTAAAAATAAAATGAGAAATTAATAAAATTGAAAGTAAAAGAACTATGGAACTAATAAGTAAGAGTAGGAGCTGGTAGGTTGGAAAAAAAAAACCAAATAAAACAAAGTACTAGTTAATCTAATCTAATTTTTAAAAAGATATAAGAAAATGAAATTAACCATATATCAAATTTGAAAAGGGTGACCTTACCTCTAATGAAGAAGAAATTGAAGGTAATTATCAAGAACCATTTCCCCCAACTATATCGCAAATAATATGACAATCTAGGTGAAATGGATGCATATCTACAAAAATTTAAACTGCCTAGATTAACAAAAGAGGAAAAATAACACTTAAATAATCCCATCTCAGAAAAAGAAATTGAACGAGCCACCAAAAACTCCATAAGAAAAAATTCCCAGGGCCAAATGGATTCACAAGTGAATTCTATCAAACATTTGAAGAACAAATAATAACAATACTCTACAAATTATTTGACAAAATAAGCAAAGAAGTAGTTTTATCAAATTCCTTTTATTCCAAATATGATACTAATTCCAAGGCAAGGCAGACCAAAAACAGAAAAAGAAAACTACAGATTAATCTCCTTAATGAACATAGATGCAAAAATCTTAAATAGAACACTACAAAAAATCTACAGCAAGTTATCACAAAGATTATTCACTGTAACCAGGTGATATTTATACCAGGAATGCAAGGATGGTTTACTATTATGAAAATGATCCATATAATTGATCATATCAATAACCAAACCAATAGAACTCATATGATTATCTTAATAGCTGCAGCAAAAGCCTTTTATAAAATACACCTATTCCAATTGAAAACACACACAAAAATAAAAGGAATAGATGAGCCTTTCCTAAAAATAATAAACAGTATTTATTTAAAACCATCAGCAAGCATCATCTGCAATGAGGATAAGTTAGAAGCCTCCCCAATAAGATCAGGAATGGAGCAAAGATATCTATTATTAAATATGTTTTTTAACATTGTACTAGAAACTCTAGTGGTAGGAATTAGAGAAGAAAAATAAACTGAAGGGACTAAAGCAGTCAGTGAGGAATCTAAACTATCACTCTTTGCATATGATATGATGGTCTAATTAAAGAATCCTATATAATCAAATAAAAAGTTAGTGGAAATAACAACTTTAGCAAAGTTGCAGGATACAAAATAAACCCACATAAATCATCAGCATTTTTATATATTTCCAATAGTAGCAAGAATTAAAAAGAGAAAGTCCATTTAAAATCACCCTATACAATATAAAATATTTAGAAATCTATTTGCCAAGAAAAACACAGGAATTATATGAACACAGATACAAAACTGTTTCCACACAATTAAAAACTATATCTGAATAAATGGAAAAAATATTGATTGTTCATGGTTAGGACAAGATAACATAATAAAAATTACAATCCTACTCAAATTATACCTATCAAATTATCAAGAAACTTTCTCATAGAATTAGAAAAAAAACCCATAACAAAGTTGATCTAGAAGAACAAAAAAAATGAAATGAAAAAAATGTGAAGGGTGTCCTAGTAGTACCAGATCTTAAACAAAGCAGTAATCATCAAAACATAATGGAACTGGCTAAGGGACAGAAGGGAGGATCAATGGAATAGACTTGCAGTAAATGACCTCAGCAAGATAGTGTATAATAAATGCAAAGATTCCAGCTTTGGGGACAAGATGCCAAATGCTTGACAAAAACTGCTGGGAAAATTGGAAAACAGTAAGGGAGGGATTAGGTTTAGATCATTCAGAATGACAAATATAAAGAGGAAAATTTTAAGTAAATTAGGTGAACTAATAAATAAGAGTTGTATCTATGGGAAATAAAAGAATGTAATACCAAGAAGAGATAGAGAACATTACAAAATGTAAAATGACTAATTTTGATTACATTTATTTAAAAAGGTTTGGTACAAACAAAACCAATGCAACCAAAATTAGAAGGGAATCAACAAATTGGGAAAAAATCTTTATAATAGAAACCTCTGACAAAGGTCTAATTTTCAAATTTATAAGGAGCTAAGTCAATAGTATAAAAATATTAAGATATTCCCCAACTTATAAATGGACAAGGGACATGAATAGGCAATTTTCAGATAAAGAAATCAAAACTATCAATAAACACATGAAAAAGTGTTCTAAATCTCTCAAAATTAGAGAAATGTAAATCAAAACAATGCTGGTGAGATACCACTTCCCAATTAGCAGATTGGCCAATATGACAGCAAAGGAAAGTAATAAATGTTGGAGGGGATGTGACAAAATTGGGACCCTAATGCATTGCTGGTGGAGTTGTAAATTGATCCAACCATTCTGGAAGGCAATTTTGAATTATGTGCAAAGGGCTTTAAAAGATTACCTGTCCTTTGATCCAGTCATACCACTCCTGAGTTTATATCGCCAAAGAGATAATAGGGAAAATAAGTGTACAAAAATATTCATAGCCTATCTCTTTGTGTTAGCAAAAAACTGGAAAATGAGGGGGGGATGCCCTTTGATTAGGGAATGGCTGAACAAATTGTGGTATCTGATGGTGATGGAATATTATTGTGCTGAAATGGATAATGAACTGGAGGAATTAAATGTAAACTGGAAAGACCTTCAGCAATTGATGCAGAGCAAAAGGAGAAGAACCAGGAAAATATTGTACACAGAGATAGATACACTGTGGCACAATTGAATGTAATGAACTTCTCTACTAGCAGCAATACAATGATGCAGAACAACCCAGAGGAATTTGTGAGAAAGAACACTATCCACATCCAGAGAAAGAACTGTGGGAGTAGAAACATTTTCTTGATCACATGGTTTGATGGGGATATGATTGGAGATGTTGACTTTGAATGATCCCTCTGTTGCAAATATTAATGATATGGAAAAAGGTTTTGAAAAATGACACATATACAATCCAGTGGAATTGCTCATTGGCTCCAGGAGTGGGGAAGGAAGAGGGGAAGGGAAGAACATGAATCCTGTAACCATGGAAAATATTCTTAATTAATTAATCAATAAAATTTAAAAAATTAAAAAATGTATATTTAAAAAATCTAGGCTCCTACATATATGGAATTGGAAGAGAAAATTATTTCTATAGTCTTCTAAGATGATAAGATGATTATGGATATACAAACTTCATCAAGTTTCTTAATGATTAACTACAGTTTTGAATATAAAACTATATCAATGAAATTTTTATACTGTTATATTAAAATCCATTGAGTTTTCCTAAAAAAAAAAAGAATTATTGAACTACCTGAACACCATGATCAAAGAAAGAAACTATACATCATATTTTAAGAGATTTTCAAGGAAAATTACTACAATATCTTATAATCAAAGGGATCAAAAAGACATTAAAAAACTTTGGTTGCTATCTGAAAAAGATACAGAAAAATAAATTAAAAAAAAAAAACTTCCAAGAATATTGTAGAAAAATTCTAGAGCTCCCAGGTCAAAGAGAAAATACCTCACATGGCCAGAAAGAAGCTATTCAGAAATCATGAGGCTACCGTCAGGCTTACACAAGCCTTAGCAGATACCATGTTAGTGGTGTTGAGGGGTTGAAATGTGATATGCCAAAATTCATGGAATTCAGTCAAAGCAGTTCTTAGAGGGAAAATTATATCCCTAACTGCATAAATCAATAAAAGAAAGATAAAACCGATTAATGAAGTGTTCATGCAATTAAAAAACTAGAAAAAATAAAGACTCCCAATTAAACATCAAAACAGAAATCCTGAAAATCAAAGTAGAGATTAATTAAAATGAAAGAAAAAATGAATTAGTAAATAAAACTAAGAGATGGCTTTACTTAAAAAAAAAGATAAAGCATTATTTAATTTGAGCATGAAAGCATGACAACATGGAAAAATGAACTTGTTAGGTCTATAAATAAGAGTTTATGATTGAACAAGAGATAAGGGAGGAATACAGCAAGTAAATGAATATTTTTATTACATGAAATTAAAAACATTTTGCACAAACAAAATGATGCTATCAAAAATTAGAAGGAAAAAACAGAAACTGGAAAAAAATTCCATGTTTCTCTGATAAAGTTTTCATTTCTTGAAAATATACAGAAATGAGCCTAATTTATGAAAATCAAAGCCATTCCCCATTTGAAAAATGTTCATAGCATATGAAAGGGAGTTTTGCAGAAAAAGAAATAAAAATTGTCAATAGTTACATAAAAGTGCTCTAAATCACCATTGATTATAAATATTCTAATTTAAAAAAACTTTAAAATATTACCTCACATTTATCAGATTGGCCAATATGACAGAAAAGAAAAATATTTTATATTTGATGCATTTTTTTAAATTGGTAAAATAAACACTGTTCATAGAGCTGTGTTCAACCATTCTGGAGAACAATTTGGAACTATGCCAAGACTCTAAAACTATGTTTACTCATTGACCCAGCAAAACCACTATTAGATTTGTAACCCAAAGAAGTCAAAGAAAAGAGGAGAGTTATATGTACAAAAATATTTATAACAGCTCTTTTTGTAATAGTAAAGAATTGGAAATCAAGAGACTGCCCATTAAGTGGTGAATAACTGATTAAGTTGCCATATATGATTGTGATTGAATACTATTGTGTGACAAGAAATGACAAACAGAATAGTTGCAAAATTTTGGGAAGACTTATATGAACTGATGCAAAGTGAAGTGAGCAGAAACAGAAGGACACTGTACAGAGTAAGAGCAGTTTTGTAAGGATGATCAATTGAGAAACATTTTACTACTTATGATCAAGACAATGACTCAAGAAATTTCCAAGGACTGTCCACTTCCTGAGACATAATTGATAAACTCTGAATGCAGGTTGAAGCATCCTTTTGTAACTCTTTATTTTTATTTTTAAAATTTATTTGTGTTCCCTTTGCGCCAGGGGCAATATAGAAATATGTTTTGTATAACTTAATGTGCATAGTTGATGTAATATTGCTTGCCTTCTTGAGGAGTGAGAGAGGCTTGAAGGAAGAAGATAAAAATAAAAAGATTTTTTTAATCTTTAAAAATTTTTTTAATTAAAAAATTTTAAATTAAAAAGATCAAAATAAAATAAATCTTAATTTTTATGTAATTGTGAAATATTTATTGAAATAAATTACATTGTATTTTGAAAAATGCATTACTTTTCTTCTACCAAATCTCAGTCCCTATCCTCTAATTTACACTTCCAGCTCTGAAAGAACAAGGTTGATAATATATTTCTTGGAAATAACATACCAATCAATTGCCATAATACTCCATTCACCATCGTTGTGACCACTCTGTCCAAAGCAACCTTCCTTGGCCTTGACTTCTTTATATTTATTCCCTCCTTAACTTCTTCCCTCTCCTTGCCCCTCGCTGAGAAGTATAATGTTGTGGTTGAGAGATGGGAAAAGCCTGCAGCAGTGCTGGAGAAGTTAGGACTGCTGAACTGTCAACAAAGGAGAACATTCTAATTGGAATGGTGACCATGAAGGACCCTTAAAGAAGGAACAGACAAGCTGAGGACCTTGGTCTCTTGCCCTTGGAACAGAAAGGAGAAAGGACAGAAAAGTCCTGCTCTCTGGTTTCTCCCTACAATATCAGGTGACTAAATCTTCAAACCTGTTTGCCAATTTCCCAAAACCTACACTCTATTCCACCATTCTCCAATTTAGGAATTATTTTAGGATAAGGGAAATATCAAACCCTCTCTCCCCTCAACTCCCTTACTTTACCCTTCTCCTAAATAAACCCCTTTTGTTTAAAGTTATTAAAGAGAGAGAGTTATCTGTCTGTTATAACAAGATACTCACTCAAAGCAGATTTCCAGTGATACCAACTATAGAACTAGAGGGAAGAGGAAGAAAGGGAGGAGGTTGGCAGATCTGAGCCTTAATTCATCATCTCCCTCTCTGAAAAATTCCCTAATACAGAAGGTAAGCAATTTGATACAGGTTACATATGTACAGTCATGCAAAACATATTTCCACATTAATCATGTTGTTAAAGAAAACATTTCCCACCAAAGAAAAAAATAAAGAAAACATTTAAAAGTACATTTTGATTTACACTCAGACCCCATAAGATCTTTCTCTGAAAGTGTCTAACTTTGTTTACTGTTAAGTTCTTTGAAATTGTCTTGAATCATGTATTATTGAGAATAATTAAATAATTCACAGATTTTTATTGTACATTATTGTTCTTACTATCTACAATATTCTGTTTCTCCTCACTTGACACTTGTATCAATTTGTATAAATATTTCCTGTTTTTTCCTGAGGTCATCTTGTTCCTCATTCCTTATAGCACAATAGAACTCCATCACAATTATATGCTATAATTTATTTCAACCATTTCATTCTCCAAATGATGGACACCCTCGTAATTTCTTTTTGTTATTGATGTTTGTTCATTTTTCCAGCAAATTTCTTTTTTTAATTTGGAAAATTTAATTTAATTAATTAATTTAGAATATTTTCCCATGGTTACAAGATTCATGTTCTTTCCCTCCCCTCCTCCCACCCCACTCTGTGCAATTGCGCTGGGTTTTACATGTGTCACTGATCAAGACTTATTTCCATATTATTGATATTTGTACTAGGGTGATCATTTACATTCTACATCCCAAATCATATCCCCAATAACCCATGTGATCAAGCAGTTGTTTTTGTTCTGTATTCCTACTCCCACAGTTCTTTCTCTGGATGTGGATAGCGATTTTTCTCATAAGTCCCTCAGAATTATCCTGGATCATTGCACTGCTGCCAGTAGAGAAGTCCATTACAATCGATTGTGCCACAGTGTATCCGTCTCTGTGTACAATGTTCTTCTGGTTCTGCTCCTCTCACTCTGCATCACTTCCTGGAGGTCATTCCAGTCTCCATGGAATTCCTCCACTTTATTATTCCTTTGAGCACAATAGCATTCCATCACCAACATATACCACAATTTGTTCAGCCATTCCTCAATTGAAGGGCATCCCCTCATTTTCCAATCTTTTGGTACCACAAAGAGTTTGGCTATAAATATTTTGTACAGGTCTTTTTCCTTAATATCTCTTTGGGGTACAAACCCAGCAGTGCTATGGCTGGATCAAAGGGCAGACAGTCTTTTATCGCCCCTTGGGCATAGTTCCAAATTGCCCTCCAGAATGGGTGGATCAGTTCACATCTCCACCAGCAATGCGTTAATGTCCCAATTTTGCCACATCCCCTCTAGCATTCATTACTTTCCTTTGTCCAGCAAACTTCTTGACTTAAAACTTTATATAAAATTGGGTTCAGTCCTGGGCCAGACTGGAGTACCACTGATCAAAGTTTAACGTTTTTCATGTTGCTATTTTCAGAGTTAACTTTGGAAGTCTGGTTTGATCTAATGAGAGGTGTGGTCGTTGCTCTCCTGGCCTGTGCTCTGGTTTGTGAGCAACCACAAACATTTTTCTGATTTTTGTTTTATTTAAAGTATTTTTTTCTTCCTTTGAAGGTTTGGAATTTAGTTTGTTTGATCTTTTTATTGTTGTTAGGAATACTTTTGTCAGATTTATTTGAATTATTTTCCTTGTTTTGAATCCAAGCTAATCAAAAAATTAAAACCAGTGTTTTTAAAGAAATAACTTTATTATTTCCTTCATTTTACTCCACTTACCTGTTTCCATACAAAATACCCAACCATTTATTTAATGTTAAAGATTTAAATATTAATCTAATATTTTGAAGCTGTTCCAAATACTTGTATAGAGATAAAATAGAGAGAGAATGCTACATTTTCATTTTGTATCATTTTTCTAGTTTCTGTCAGGAAGGAGCTCACTAACAATCTTAGGTGAAATATTCCTTGGTTCTTGGCAACATATTATGGTTTACCACCATAAGAATGTAAGGATGATTTTTGCAATTAACCTTGATCCTAATGGAATTTATTTAGAAGAACAGACCTAATTAAACAGGAAGCATAAATATGTACTCTTCTGTGAATCACAAGTCACAGATACACAATTCTCCTTCCTTGCAGGTAGGAACTCTGTGTCATTTATTTTTGTAAATAACACACTCTCAAAGCACCATGCAATGCTTAAGGCTTATAGTTAGCATTTAATAAATAATTCCCAAAAATGACTATGGAATTAAAACCAAATTAAGAATAAAGTCATAAAAGTAAAATATTGACTTTGACTTTCTTACAATATTAAGATTGAAGCTTCCTGAGGACTTACACCCTATCTAATGTATATAGTACCTCATGCACTATAGACACTCATACTTTTTAAAAAAAGCCAATATTTTCAGGCCCTATACTTTTCTGAGTTATTCAAGGATGCAAGCAAATGAAATGTATTGAATTGTGATTTACCGATATTCACCTCAATTTTATACAACTTCTTGTTAATTTTATCTGTTTTTAGTAGATCTCTTTCATTCAAGGGAAGGTGAAAAGAAAGTTGGCTCAAGATCTTAGTTTTTAATACTTTGCATCAACACTATGAAAAAAAAACATATTAATAAACTAGCTATTACCTCCCACTGATCTCTGGCTACCCAGCACTCACAATTTTCTGCATTGGGCTCCTAAGAGGCCCTTCAATAAGGTAAAACTGTGAGTTTGACATTTCTCTTGCTTGCTGCCAGGAAATTCTAAATTGAGTCCCAGTTGTTTCTCAGATTAATCCATTGGAGAGTATAAAATCTGAACTTGGTGTTTTTTAACTTTTTGAAAATTCATTTAAGCTACATTTAGGCTTGAGTATTTCATGAATCTTCCTAAAATTATAAAAACACTTACAGAGCACAAGGTAGTAACACAGCTATTAAAAGAGAGGAGGTAAGTAAGCAACATATTTTAAATAATTCAACTTTCTTTCATTTGAATAAAAGGAGCAAATATTTACATAAACCTTCTTAAAATTGTTTATAATTCTGAAACCAAACTCCTGGTCAGGTTTAGCTTATTTCTTCTTCTGAAAGCTAGAAAGAAAAAAAAATCCAGTCACAGCAAAGCTGCTTGTGTTGTATTGGTGAAGAAAATGGTGCCTTTTATGAAACCTTGATTCAAAAAGACAATGTTTTGCTTGAGTTCTTCATACATAATCAGTCAGGTAAATGCTCAAACTGAATTTCAAAATCAAAAGATATGAATGATTTTCATATTCACTACCTGGGTAAAGCTCCTGCTGGAAAGGCACCTAGAAGCCTTCACTGGTAAAGAATGCAGTGTCCTGTTTCCTGGATGTGCACTGCATGAAGCATATTATACCTGTACCATTTCTATTGATAGAAACTGAATAGAGTTGTACTTCCACACTTCTTTAAAGAGTAAATTTGGTTTTTCATGTAAGATTGTATAAAAAAAAAAGTGGCAGCTCTTCAAAACCTTTGAAAATCACTGGATACTTTTAAAAAGTTGAATAAATATGAATTCTTTATTAAGGGATGTATTTTACATTCTAAATCTATGTATGTGTGTAAATATGTATACATACATATATACATATACATATATAGCTATCGCTTTCTCTTATCATTCTTTCTCTTTCTAACTTTGGAGACTTCCAAAATAATACATTGGTCTTTCTTTTAGTCAAATTGCAAGCTTTCACATGCTATCCCTAAATCACAAATGAATCAGACAATAAAAGCTAAATTTCATGTGGTGTCATTTAACAAGAAGAATTTAGTCACTAGTTATCTTGTCTCTAATGTTTGTATGAAGGACACTGAAATTAGAGAGTTATTTTTCCTAAAATGTTAAATCTAAAGCTCACAGTCAATTCCAGAAAGAGGAGTACAGTGGCTATTAAAGGATAACAATCATTTTCAGAGGAAAAAATCCAGTTTCTCAGCTTCAAAATGAGGAAAACCAAAATCTCTTGGTTGGCAAAACCTTAGACAAAGAAACACTTGGATTAATTAGAGGCTTAAACAGCATTTCATATTGGAAGTCAAGACAGTGTTTGAGTATTGCTTCCCTCATTTTCTATAAAGATAGTGAATATATAAAAAATGAATGAATTATAATGAGAGAGGGAGAGAAAGAGAAAGGGAGAGAGAGGTAGCATGCCCCAGCCAGGAATGTAACACCTAGATGTAAAATATTTTGAGTTGATTTTTTTTCAATCCCATTCAACAAATATTTACTAACCACCTAATGTGGTAAAGACACTATCCTAGGTCTTGAAGATATAGCACAAAAATGAAATGATTCCTGACTTCATGTCAAGATAGACACTACAAAAAATTAGGAACACAAAGAAAAGTATCACCAAGGAGGTGAAGGAGGTGAAAATTTAATGAAGTGAGAGATTCTAAGAGGCCTAAATGTGAAGGTTATAAAATTAAAGCATGGGAGACAGCTCATTCAAGTATTTATTTATTTAATTATTTTTTTTAAAAAATTTAGTTAATTGGTTAATTTAGAGTATTTTTCCAAGATTACAAAAATTAAGTTCTTTCCCTCCCCTCCTCCCAACTCCTCCCATAGCCAACACACAATTCCACTGGGTTTTACATGTGTCAAGACCTATTTCCATATGTTAAATTTATGGTTGGACTGAATATTTAATTGGTCACAGGATTTAATTTCTAAATCCCCAAAATGAATTACTACTAGGGTGATCATTTAGGGTCTATAACCCCAATCATATCCCCATTGACCTATGTGATCAAGCAATTGTTTTTCTTCTGTGTTTCTACTCCCACAGATCTTCCTCTGAATGTGGATAGTGTTTTCTCGCAGATCCCTCAGAATTGTCCTGGATCATTCATGCAGGTATGTAGAGATGAAAGATGTAGTGGAGTGTTTAATTAATGATTGGTAGACAAATTTGGTTGGAATACTGAGTACATCACTGGAAGTGATAGAAAATTTCTGTAAAGATAAGTGGGAACAGTATACTGGAAGATTTTAAATGCCAGACTGAGAAGTTTGTATTTTATGCCAGTGGCAACAAGTACCAAAAATATTTTTGAATTGGTAGAATATTGATAGACCATTAAAAAAGTCCACAAAAGATTGTATCTTTTGTAAAGTTTAACTTTGGTTATCCACTGTAGCATTAAGTTGATTTGGTGTTTTCCAAGGCCATGACAAGAGAGTTCTTTTTTTGGAAAACTCTACCAATGTTTCCAGCAAGTCTGTCCTAGCTGAACACTATATGGTCATTATCCTAGTTGACCTTTAGCCTATTTGGCTACTACATGATGAATTCTTTAGTTATGGCATATCACAAAACAAAGAAAAACTAAAAACAAACCTTCTGCAGTACAGGGAAAATATTTAAGAAAGAAAGAGAGTATGCAAAGAATCTTTTTAAAGATTACCAATAAAAATAATTCAATCATTCATGCACTAAATGTAAGATATCATCTCATTATTTAATAAGTTTACATGCTACTCTAGTGACCTAAACAAGAAAATCTTGACATTCTCCCTAAAGATAAATCCAGAGCACATGAGGAAGTTGCACCTCAGTAAATGAAAGGCTAGTTCACATGTTCTTTTAGGAGAACAAGTAAATATGCTGGCTTTGTCATTTACCCCAAGGCAATAAGAAACATTTCATGGGATATTCAGTCATATTACTTTGCAATGCTCATGTTAACTGTAAGCAAAAACAACTACCATGTATACAAAATACTCACCATGACCTATGTTGTAAAGTCTGAAAAGCTTGAGAAATTCAGTGAACATTGTTATTGTTGTCTACAAATGATGATACTAAAAAACTTAAGTCAAGGACAGAAGAGGAATGCCAAAAATAGTAAGTAAGTAAATATCTATAGTATGGTTTAGAGGTTTGAAATGAAGAATTTCAAGGACTACTTCTGGGCTTGAAGCACTCCTTCCTTACTCTGCCATCTTGACTTCCAGGAGTAGAATTCCTTACTTTCTATTTTTAAATGCTTTTCCCCCCTTCTCATCCTTGTCCAATTTTTCAATATCCTTCTGTAAGTAGAGAATGCTACCAAATATTTTAGAGGAAAAAGCTTAGTTCCAGTGGTTCCATTGTATGTCTCTCTCTCATTATGTCACATTTTCAATTGTGAGGTGCAAACTGAAGAAAATTTTCTCCTTCAGTTTTAACATTAAAAGAAACTCAGCTAAGTGACAGAAAAAAAAACTTTTAATAATCTTTAAGACATCTTGGGAAACAAATAATATGCTTATACAACCTTTAATTATATTTTAAATAAAATGGGAGAAGTGCAACTATTAAATTATCCACTAAATAAAAACTTGATTGCTTAAAAAGGTGACATCTAAGATTAAGTGAATCAGGAATAGCTGTGATTTGAACATTCCTAATTTACCACCTCAAGATAGTTCACAAGAAAATATTTTCATGATTTTGCCTGAAAGTATTTTTGTTGTTGTTAGATTGAGACAGAACATTTCATTCTGTATTGATTTGGTCTAATAGAGGCTCAATTGTCATAGATTTCAGTCCTCGTTGTGTATACTCATGAAATAAAATAATGACTTCTGCATACACATGAAATACTTTGAATTTATATAATAATCTATTTTTAGAAAGTTAATTTTTGCTTCTGACCCATTAAGTACTTTCTAAAAACAATTCTGTTACTATTTCTGCTCCTTATTAAATCACTGAATAAAAAGTAAACCCAAAACACTGCTGTGATTCATATCCATGGACATGTACATGTATACATCAAAATAATATTTAGGTACAAGAAAATTCTATACTTCATTTTAGTATTTTATGGACAAAATAATTTTATTTTTCCTCCAGTAAAATTTATTGAAATTTTAACTATTTTAAATAGGAATTTAAAATAGATTTCCCATTCAGCTTTACCTTTAACTTCATTAAGTATTTTAAAAAATTCTACTTGATTAATTTTTTTAAATGAAAAAAATTTATTTGTATCATATATTTCAACTGGAGTCAAGAGGAAGAAGGCTAATAGGATGTTGATATCTAAGCCAAGTTTCCTTTTGCCATCTCAAAATAGAAACATAAATACCAAATGAAATAAAAGGAGGCACTCATACACTCCACACACACATACACACAAGCAGAGGTAAAAAGACTTTCTCATATGGAAATCCTCACAGTAATGTCAACAGAGAACATGAACAAACAAGATCTCAAAAAACTAAGAAGTTTAAAAATAAATTGTTGATAAAGCTTTAGAAAAAGGGGCAGGGATCTGCAATAGTTAAAAGTAATATTCTGAGAAATGTGAGCCAAACACTGAAAGAAAACACAAAGGGGTTGGAAAGCTTAATTGAATTCTTTTAATTAAAAAAAATCATCAATATTAGTGCCCTTAAAAGAAAATGTTAAAATGAATAACATTAAAATATGTTGAATTTAAATATATTTTTAAAATTTATTTTGGAATTTTGAAAAGGTAAAATGTCAAAAATAATATGATACAAATGCTTAGAATCTATATAAACTAAAGAAGTTGACTTTGAAGATAAAATATTTCAAGCAATTCTAAGAATTAGTAGTTTCCACAAATAACTAAAACAAACCATAATGAAATAATAACCTGTATGCAATTCTTCAGGAAATCAATCAAGAAAATTGAAGAGAAGTAATGAAAATAAAGGACAAAAAAAGCCCATAAAAGCCATATAGTATTCTCAGAGAAGAAACTTAAGTTTAATTACCAATGAAATGCAATTGCCAGGTATCAAAACTAATATAAAACAAACAAACAAACAAAAAAGAATGACAAGCAGTCAAAAGGAGGCCTTTCATATCTTAGAAGAAGTAATCCAAATTGTATATGACTATTTGTCATTTTTAAAAGTGAAAGAAAAAGCTGTATTTTAATATTTCAAAAGCAAATAAATTCATTTTACCCCCCAAATGCTGTATTGATCATAATTCCCAGTAAAGAAAAAATATCATTTTAACATAATGGAGAAATTTGAATCATTTCAAATGAAAAAAAGCAGAATTATTCTGAAAATTTGATATACAAATTCATAAAAAGAATATAACAAATGTAAACAAATCCATAAATAATGAAAAGGCAAAGTAGATAAATCAGCAATTACACAGATCAATTAAAAACAAGGTGATTACATTTGAAAGACATAAAATC
Organism: Monodelphis domestica; assembly: GCF_027887165.1. Classification (NCBI taxonomy): domain Eukaryota; kingdom Metazoa; phylum Chordata; class Mammalia; order Didelphimorphia; family Didelphidae; genus Monodelphis; species Monodelphis domestica. The sequence goes on from NC_077231.1 coordinate 127,904,773, forward strand.
TGAGTTTCTGAGAGAAAAAAACAGGAAATAATCAATCAATCAATAATGGGATGATAATCATCAAAATATTAATGAAGCAGGCACTATTTCAATTAGAGAGGAAACAGTAAAAAACAAAGCAGTGTATTTCCTCAAAGATCTTATATTTTAGTGGTATAGAAAATACATGCACACATGTGTATATAAGATATGTCCAAATAAATAAAACATTTAGCCTTAAGAGTTTAATAAAAAGACAACTTAAAGGTAGGAGATTAGAAAGGTTTTCTAAAGAAAGGTTGAAAATTTTTGAAGGAAATTAAGAATTCAAAGAGACATGGGTGAAGAAGGAAAGAATTAAGGATTGCGAGTAATACAGTACTATGTAATGATTATAGGACATTATGTATCACGAGTAAGTAGGAGTGAATAGGTTATTAAGGGTGGACTAGAAAATATATATTGGGTAAAAATGTGAATAAAGACCATTCAGACATGAAAGGCAGAGGTTGTGAAAAATATTGATAACAAGCAGAAGAGTTTATGTTTGATTCTAGAAGCAATAAGGCATCACCGGGGCTTATTGCTTAGGGAGTGGTTATGATCAGACTCATATATTTTTAAAAATCACTTTGGCAGCTATATTGAGGTTAGATTAGAGAGATTTGAAATCAATTAAGAAACTATTACAATATACCAGTGCAGAGGTGATGAGGAATTAGACTAGGGTGGTGTTTTATGTGAATGGAGAGAAGAAAAGGCCCAAGTAATTGCATGTGATAAAGTATTAGAGGGAAGAAATGGGGATGTTAAAACAAGGAACTAACATATTTTAGAATAAGAAACTACAGATGAAAACCATAAAATGTGAAGATATGTGGAGACAGAAAAAGGAGACAGAGAATTTTGAACCACATTTTTATATAATTATCCTTGATGAAGCAGGTGACTATACTATTTTCTTTTATTAAAAGAAAATATCCCTGTATATAAAAGTATCATTTCCACAAAACAAAAATGGGAACATGAAAGAATAAAAAATCATAGAAAGAATATAACAAAATCCAGTAACATCACTACTAGTACAATCCTTTGAGGCTACTACTTAATTTTCACTGGGAGCCCAGTTCTTGCAATTTTACCAAGCAGCCATTTCACATTTTACCTCTATATTTCTAATATAATAAAAATGAACTATTTTTCACATTTTACTTCTGTATAATAAATATAAAAATGAACTATTATTCCTAAATTAATATGTGTAGATAGATTCAGTATTATACTAATCAAGTTATAAAATCACATATTACTTTATTTAACTTGACAAAATAATAAAAACATACTTGAAAGTCAAAACCCTGTCTAAAATCTCAAAGGGATACTAAAAAAAACAGGAGTGAATGGGGTATATTATAGCAACCTATTTTTGGTTTAAAAAATAAGAGCATATTTTGGAAGATTTTAGATAAACAAGATTTGGAAACAAACAGATTATCCACTGGTTAATTTGATTAAAAAAGAAAGAAGAAAACCAAATGAAAAGGATGAATCTACCACCAATGAAGAGCAAATTAACATAACCATTAACTTTACCTAATTAGGTGCTAATAAATTGAACAATATAAGCAAAAAAGATGAATATTCCAAAAGATTAATTACCTAGAGAAATAAAAGAGAAATGTAAGTAGAATATTTAAATAAGTCTATCTTAGTAAAAAAAAATTTAACAAGCTAATCAATGAGAAACCTAATGAAAAATCTGCAGGAGCAGATGAATGTACAAGTGAATTCTATGAATCTTTTAAAGAAAAATAAATTCTAATACTATATAAATTATGTGGAAAACTAGGTAATGAAGGAATCTCAACAAATTCCTTTTATGAAAAAATATATTGCCAATACCTAAAAAAGGAAGAGCAAAATAAGAAAGTTTAGACTAATTTCTCTAATGAATATTGATACAAACAATTTTAATAAAATACTAGCAAGGAGATTAAAGCAATATATCATAATTATCATACACTAAAACTAATTGGAATTTACACCAGGAATGCAGGGCTAATTCAATATTAGTAAAACTTTCAGCATAATTGATCATATCAATTGCAAAACTAATAAATCAATAGATTCAGAGAAAGCTTTTGATAAAATACAACAGTCATTCCCTTTGAAAATTCTTATTTCTTTCTTCTTTATTTTTTCAGTTTGATTTATCTAGTTCTGAAAGGGGAAGACTGATATCTCCCACTATTATGGTCTTACTATCTATTTCCTCCTTGAGCTCCTTTAATTTTTGCTTTAGAAATCTTGATACTATGACATTAGGTGAAGAAAGGTTTAGTAATGATATTGCTTTATTGTTTATAGTACCCTTTAGCAGAATGTAATTTCCTTCCTTATCTTTTTTTTAATCAGATCATTTTCTACTTTAGATTTGTCTGATAATATGATTGCTACTCCTGCTTTTTTAATTTTAGATGATGCATAATAAATTCTACTCTAGCCTTTTACCTTGAGTATGTGTGTGTCACCCTGCCTCAAATGTGTTTCTTGTAAACAACATATAGTAGGATTCTGGTTTTTTAATTCATTCTGCTATCCACTTCCATGTAATGGGCAAGTTCATCCCATTCACATTCAGCATTATGATTCCTATCTGTGTATTGCTCTTCATCCTATTATCCCCTTTAAATCCTGCTCTATTCCCTTTCTATCTGTTACTCCTCACCAGTGTTTTTCTTTTTCTTTCCCCCTCCCTCATTCCCCCCTCCAATAACCTCTCTCTTTCCTTGTCTTATTCTCCTTCTATTTCTCTGTGAGGTAAGATAGAATTCTATACTGCACTGAGTAGGGAAATATAGAATTCTATACCCCACAGAGGGTACTTGTTTTTCCCTCTCTGAGTCCTTTAAATTGTAAGTAAAGTTTAAGCATTACCTGCCACCACTCTTATCCTCCCCTCTCTATAATGATTTTTCACACCTCTTTATGTTATATAATTTACCTTAATTTATTTCTCCCTTTCCTTTTCTTTCAGTGAAACCCTCTCAATCTTTGATTGATTTTTCTACACATTTCTACACATATCAAACATACATATCATTCCATATCATCACATTTATATATACATCATATCATCATAATCCGCTTTCTTCTCCACTCTCTGAGTAAATTCCTTCTATCTTCTCTACTACTAAGGGTAATTTTTGAGAATTAGAGAAATCCTCTTTCCACAAAGACATATATTTTGACTTTAATGAGTCCCTTAAATTTTTCTTTCTTATTTACCTTTTTGAGCTTCTCTTCTGTCTCATTTTGGACTGCAGAATTTTTGTTTAGGTCTGGTTTATTCCTCAGTAATGTTCAAAAATCTTGTATCTTATTGAATGTTCATTTCCTCCCTGAAAGCATATACTCAGTTTTGCTGGATAGGTGACTCTGTTTTGTAAACCCAAATATTTTGCCTTCTTGAATGTCATATTCCAATCCTTTGGTTCCTTTAATGTAGAAGACTCTAGGTCCTGTGTGATTCTGATTGTTGCTCCATGATATTTGAGTGGTTTCTTTCTGGCTGTTTGAAGAGTTTTCTCCTTAGGTTGGTGGCTCTTGAATTGAGCTACTACATTCCTGGAAGTTGTCATTTGTGCATTTCTTTCTGGAGTTGATCTGTGAATTCTTTCAATTTCAATTATATTTTCTTCTTCAAGGATCTCTGAGTAGTTATATAGGATATTTTCTTGTAATATGATGTCCAAGGCTTTTTCTTGATCATGGCTTTCAGGTAGTCCAATGATTCTCAGATTGTCTCTCCTAGATCTTTTTACTAGGTCAGTTGTTTTTTCAATATTTCATGTTTTTCTCTATTTTTTCATTCCTTTGATTTTGCTTTATTGTTTCTTGATTTATCATGAAATAATTAGTTTCTAGATGGATAATTCTGATTTTTAAGATCTGATTTTCCTGTGTCACTTTCTGGTTCTCTTTTTTAATTGACCCATTTCTTCTTGCATCACCTTCTTGTCTCCTTGAATCACCTTCATTTCTCTTTCCCACTTTTCCTCTGCCTCTCTTAATGGAGTTTTTAAGTTCTTTTTGAGTTCTTCAACAGTATATGTCCAATTCATATTTTTCTTTTGGACTTTGGGTGTGTTTCCTTTGCTTTCACTGTTCCCTTCTGTGTCTATATCTTGCTCTTTGTCTCCATAAAATTCTTTAGAGTTAAGTGCTTTTTTTGTTGTTTGCTCACTTTTCCTATCTAATTATAGGTAGGCTTAGGGGGATGAAGTGATGGTCTGAGGGCTGAGAGTTCTAAGACCCCCATCCATCTGCTGATTCAATTGCTCCTGTGATGCTGATAGCTTATAGACTTGCCTCAGGTTTATGGTTAAGCTTTTCATCTCACTCTGATTTTGATAATGTCTGACTGATCAAATTCTAGGCTCAGGCTTGGTCTCAAGATTTTGTTCTCACTGTGTACTTGATCCAATATGACATACCCTTGATTGTCCTGTCTTGGAGCTTTACCATGAGCTTTATGCAAAAGATCAGTACTTAGTACTATCATCCTCCCCAAGGTGTGAATTAAGTCCTTGTCCCAAGTCCAGATTAGAATTCTCTGGGCTGGATTTTGCCACAGGTTTGACATTTCAAGGGGTATGGGTTGGCCTTTACCTCTATTTGCTCAGGTAGGGTCTTAAGGTCTAGATGTTGACTTGAGAATAGGTTCCTGAACCTTGAACAGTAGATGTGGAGTGTTGGGCATGTGGCTCCCTCTTGGCTTGCTCTTCCCTCCATGTTATGGCTTCTTCCTGAGTCTACTCTCCTCTCACCCCAGTGCCCCAGAAGTCCATTGCCTTTTGGATTTTTCTTGCCTTGAAAGTTGTTTCACTATGTCTACTTGTTGATTCTTTCACTACTGTATTTATTTTGTGGAGATATTTTAACTTTGGTTGGGGGGATTCTCATGGTGACACAGAGCTGCTAAGGATTACTCCACCATCTTGGCTCGATCCCTGAAGTCTCAAGTTTTCCTGAACCTAATTTGTACTTTTTTATAGCACAATGGTATTCTAGTACAATCATATATCACAACTTGTTCAGCCCCTCCCCAATTAATAGACATCCCATTGATTTCTAATTTGCCATCAAAAAAGAGTTTACAATTTTTTTTAGGTTTTAGTATATATATTTAAGTATAAATATATATATATATGTGTGTACATATCAGTTCATAAATATGTTTGCCATCTTCTTCAACTTTCTTATTTTCAAGGTTTTTTAAAAATAATTATTATGTTCAAAATTATACAAAAATTAGAATAAAATAAAGGCAAAACTTTAGTAGAGACAAGATCTTTCAAAATAGGAATCAAACAAAAAAAGAGAGAAACATTGAAAAATGTAGAAAATAGCTCAAAAGGACAGGGTCTTTGGAAAGAAGAATGAAAGATTTGTACCTGAAAATATGGATGAGGGAGAAGACTTAGAAAGTCTGAGTCTAAAGCAAGATAAAAAATGTTCTTGAAGATCTGAGGAACAAAGATAATTTGAGGATCAGAGGTTTCTTAGGAAAGCACAATGAATCTATGTCTGAATTTCATTTATAGAATAATGCAATAACATTGTTCATAAGTCTTAGAAATAGAATGCAAAATTAGGCTTTATTTAGAAACGCAGAATTTAACTCACTAAAATATTTTGTCTAAATTTCAGCACTTTGACATAAAACAGCAAATATTTAAACCAGGCAAGAATATGGCTTTCAGTTTTCAATTCATATAGCACAGGGCTATTCCTTATCTATGATAAATCAAAAAAGAGAATGGAATCTAGTATTCCAAAAAGCAAAAGTGATTAGATGAAATCCTAAAATTTTATCTTGCTAAGCTGATGACTTTTAAGGAATAAAGATTTTAAGCGAAAGGGAGGAATGGGTGTTATATTCTTTCAAAATAAATTTCCAGAAATTAATATACTACAATAAATTGAAAAAGAACAGTTAAATAATGTCAATTAAAATAAATAAAAACAAAACTAATTGGTGCTCCCTTTAATCTAGACATGACAAGGCTTTTAAACAAGTTTAAAAAAACATTTCACATTATTCCACCAATAATAAAAGAAGTAACAAAAAACTTTTTTTAAACCCTTACCTTCCAACTTAGAATCAATACTGTATATTGGTTCTGTGAATTTTAAAACTACTCCACCCTACTCAGACCATACTTTTGAAGATTTGATTTAGTTATTTCCTGATTTGTAACAATGGAGATACTTGGACGAACAGAATCAGGTCTTGGGAACTCTACATTCCACCACCCTACTTAGTTTAACAATGTCAGGAATGTCTATACCCATACTAAAGAATTAAGTATCTAAGAAGATGGCCTTCAACAGACATGTGCAGAAAGAGCTGACAGACCCCTGGGCTGTCCTAAGTCAAACTAAGCTATCATTGGTACAGATGAGACACAGGAAAGTGACATAAAACCGTCTATATAAGGCACATCACTTCCTCTCTTCGCCCTCTTTTCCTGGAGAGGAGACTCTGGCTGGCAGCATGCTAAGCTTTCCAACATCTTGGCATAGTGGCAGCTATTTGTCTGGGTTTTGGTGGTGAGTTTGCCCTTGAGCTGATTCAGGTTCAGGTATCTTGGCTGAGCCCTCTTGGAGTTCAGGTTGATTCCTTCCTCCTTTACTCTCCAAAACCTTACCTTCCTAGAGCCTCTAATCTTCCCCTGGGCACTAGCCAGGCGGGAGAAATCCTACACCCTTTCCTTCTACCTTCTTCTTAATTTCTTTCCACTATATTAATTAAATCATCATAAATTTCCAGCTGACTTCGGTATTTTTTTTATTTGGGATATCCATGGCGACCAAATAATTAATATAGTTTAGGTCACAATGCTAAAATTATCCTTTACAGTTCTAAGGCAGAAGAGTGGTAAGGGCTAGACAATGGGAGTTAAGTGACTTGCCTAGGGTCACACAGCTAGGAAGTGTCTGAGGCCAGATTTAAACCCAGGTCCTCCCATCTCTGGGCCCAGCTCTCAATCCACTGAGCCACATAGCTTCCCCCCAAAAAAACTTTTAACAAAAGTAAACAAAAAAAACTAAAAGATATCTAAGTCTGTTAAGAGACATTGGAGAACTCTTTGAATAGTTTGAACATTTATCTACTGGGGAACAATTTCTAAAGATTTCTTACAAGTGTTCAACAACCTAATGGAAAAATGCTTCAAATAACATAAGAATAATACAAAGTAAAGCATCCCTGAAGTGTAGCCTTATTATTGAAGACATTAAAAACATAAATATTCAATTTTGGAGGGACTGTCAGAGGGCAAGTGCATTATATTGGCAGAACTATGAAATATTATTATAATTTCCAGAAACTAATTTGAAATTTACATTAGAAAATTTACAAAAGTATCTACTAGGCATATATCTCAGGAAAGTCAAAGAAAGAAAATTCCTGTAGAAAAATCTATCAGCATTTTTTGTGGTGATCAACAAATACTTGAAGAGAAGGTGATATCCATTTTCCATGATAGTCAATAAATAGTGGAGTTCCCAGTCAAATAGTGGAGCTCTCAGACTAAAGATAATGATAGAACCCATAATCTAATGGAGGAGCTAATAATAATAATAATAAATATATATATGTATATATATAATATGTGTGTGATGAAATGTTATTATGCTATAGGAAATCATAAATGTAAGGGATTTACAAAGAATGAGGAAGATGTGTATTCTTTATAAATAAAAAAATAAGGACAAAAATATTGGCAATGATTATAATAATACAAATGAAGTTAACATTAAAATAAGACTAAATTCAGGTAAGTTGAAGAGATGACTCATCATGCTAACAAATAGCATATCGATAAGATCCTTTTTGTTTTCCTCACCAGTTGGGTGGCATATAGGGTAGTGGAAATTATACAATTCAGAACATAGGTTTAGTTTTATTTTCTATTTTTGCTTATTTTTAGGTCATGTTCTATGTTGTTGATGGAGGAAATGTATTGGAATATGAATGGCATGGATTTTGAGTCTTGCTTTCATTTTGTCCTTTCTAACCCAGGGGACATTTTGTTCTTGGCAAAGAAAATTGAAGTGAACTAGAATTGTGCAAGTCTGTATTTTATTTTCTATCATCACAGTTTCAACTACTATATCTAATGACCCTATGATTTATTTATCTTCATTTCTTTCACAATAACAAGTGACACTCTTCTTGAATCCCATGGTTTTCATCTCTAAGACCAACTATTTTGAGTTCAAAGACTCTTGACATTCTTCTTAGAAGACCAGGCAATACTTTTGTGTTCATACTCCATTATCTATCCTTGCTTCAATCTTCTTTACATGTATCTATAAAATGTAATTTGGTGAATGAATTCTCTGTAAAACCTCATTAATATCTTTATATAACTCTTTCTTTTCCTCTTCATCATAATGCTTGATCCTGTTAAGTACAGGGAAGACCTGGATCTAGTGTCTTAAATATCTGTAAAAGTTTGTGGGAGTAGAACAAAGAGAAGAGCTAGATTTCTCTATTAGTTTTTGAAATCATGCATGGATATCCTCTTTTAAAAGTCTGGCTAACTTACAATTTACTTAAAAGTGTTTTAACATTTTAATGACATTTGGTGATTATGGAGCCTGCCCCTTCTCTTCTTATTATTCTTCTCTCCAAATTGCCCTAAGCCCAAATTAATATTTCCAAAATATTCCCCAGAACAAATATAAAAAGAACTAAAATTTACAAAGAACTTTATGTAAGATGGAATTTCACATGAATACTAATTTGAATCTCACAACTCTGCATAAGGAAAGCTAGAAAACAAAAATATGATTTGATATTGAGAGCGAACTTCAGAAAGAAGTAGTTAGGGTTTATTTATTTTTCTGTTGATTGAGTTCCAATAAGCAATTCACATCACTGTTGTTTTATCTCCTTGATCTTGAAACTATTGCTATCATTGCTTCAGAGTGAGTGATTGATAACAATATTTAGATATGAACAAGTCTTTATATAGTAAAGTGGCAGAGAGAGGGATACCATATGCTTTTGTACTGGTATCTGTTTACATTGATCCTTTGCTTGGAAATCTCTCCACTGGGCATGACTGAAGAAATCAATTCTTCTATCTATTCCCTCTGGTTAAATTATATGTGTCTTCATTTTTGGCTCTTCATTTAACTCATAATTTCAATATTCCAACCATTGTTCAAACCCTACTAATTTCACTTATTTCTTCTATGAAACTGGGCAATTCCCAACTGTCCTTCCTGAATCTCAATTTCATCTGTAAAACGAAGAAGTTAGATTAAATGATCTCTCAAGTCACTTTCAGTTTTTAATTTATAATCCTCTAGTCATAGGTTTTCTGGTTTTTTTACTCTATTGCTTTCATATATTTTTTACTTAGTTTCAGTCTATAAAATGTTGCTATTTTATGGTTTCATGTCATTTGTGATTTTCTAGGGCTTATCAATTCAGTTTTCATCTTTTTGGACCTTTTTGCATCAAAATAATACTGTTAACCAACCTCCTCCTGCATATCTTTTTTTTTTTCTGCTTGGGTTTTTTGAAGTACTATTTTCTCTGGTTCTATTCTTATTTGGTCAGTCTATTTCAGGTTTCTTTGCTGGATCATTATCTGTGCTCTGTACCCTGCCTACAGTAGACTACAGGGTTCATTTTCTAACACCAGGACTTTGTACAAAGGAAGTATTTTCTTTCCTTTCTTCCACCTCTTGAAATTTTTACCTTCCTTCAAAATGATATGAAGTCCCACTTCATAAATATGACTTTTACTGGGCCCCTGGCTGTCAGAGCTCTCATCTCCAGTCACTCCCATCCCTAAAAATCCATATATATATATTCTACAATTATTTGTTTATGTATAGGCTATTTCCCATCTGAATAATTTAAGTTTCTTGTGAGAAAGAATTATCTTGGCTTTGTCTTTCTCCAGTAATACTGCCTGGAATATAAAGTAAAAAAATAAATGCTTGTTGAAGTGCCCTGAATCCAATAAAGGGCCAATGTATTCTTGGTGAGAAGACAAGCAGAACCAAAAAACAAACAAACGTAATGATACTAGAGGATATTTGTGTTTAAGGATTATCCTAAAATGAATTTTTTAAATTATCAATTTTTAATAGTAAAAGTTTAATTCCAAAAGTTAACTTTAAACTGTTTATTTTTCCTACTAGGTTTTGCACTTTTTATCTTTGTTATGCTTGAGTGATGAAGTCAGAGCACATGATCTACATTAATTCAAATTAAAGAAGTGCAACACCAGAGTTTTCAAATTACTTGATTCTTTATGATAGAGAATTTAATTGTGCTTTGGTCAATGAGAGACATGAATCAATATATTTGCTTAAAATGTATTAAAACTAAAAATGTAGAGAATTAATTAAAAATACATGAAAATGAGTGAATTTCTTCATGTTCAAATGTGGGTATTTTTTTGCCTGAAATTTGGATCTTTTTCTTTTCTTTTCTTTCCTCTTCTCTTCTCTTTTTTCTATTCCCTTCTTTCCTTTCTTTTTCTTTCCTCTTGTAAAACCCTTTCATCTTAGAATCTTTATAAAGTATTGGTTCTAAGGCAGAAGAGAAGATAAGGGCTAGACAAAGGTGAACAAGTGACTTGCCTAGGGTCACATATTTAGGAAGTATTAGAGGCCAGATTTGGTTCTAGAACCTCTAGAAACCTAGACTTTGCTCTCTGTCTACTGAGCTATCTGGTTAGCCCTGAAACTATATATTTTCTTCAATAATTTACTTTTTGCTTTCAGCTAACTGATTTCCCTAATTACATAATTAGATAGCTATAACCTAACAGATGAAGATGGAGCTTAAATGTAAAGATAATAATTTATATTTTATTTAACTCAGTAGTTTTAAAAGTATTTTCACATATGTAATTTCATTTGATCCTTTTAATAGCCCTATAAGTCAGTAGTTTCCAAAGTTTAGGTAGCAACACCCTACCATTTTTCATAAAAATTCCCACCCTTTCTTACTTTTCATAAAACAATGTAAGCAAGTCATTTTTTGGTTTATATATTTAAATAAAACAAGAATTTATTATAACTTTAGGACAGCATGGAAACTATAAACATAAAATGAAAAGGACCTATACAATAATATATATATATAAACAAATACAGGGATTATATATATATATAAATATTGATTTGGATAGGGGTAATTTTGAGAGGTATCATGATGTGATGGTTAAGATACCGGAACTCAAATAAAACCAGGATTCATGTCCTGACATAGACACTTACCATCTATGTGACCTTGGGCAAGTCACATTGCTTCTCTATGCTTCAGTTTCCTTAAATATAAAATGAGAGAGTTGAACTTAATGAAGTCATATGTAATTTCCATTTCTAAATATGCAATTTGGTGAGATCATCAAGTCCAATTCTCTGATTTTGCAGTTGAGAACACTGAGATTCAGAGAAATTAAGTTATTTTCAAGGTAACACTGGTTTTAAATGGCAAAGCCAGCACTCAAACTGAGGTCCAATTTCCAAATACAACAGTATAAATCACACTGTCTTTCCTTTCCTCTCCTCTCCTCTCCTCTCCTCTCCTCTCCTCTCCTCTCCTCTCCTCTCCTCTCCTCTCCTCTCCTCTCCTCTCCTCTCCTCTCCTCTCCTCTCCTCTCCTCTCCTCTCCTCTCCTCTCCTCTCCTCTCCTCTCCTCTCCTCTCCTCTCCCCTTCTCTCCACTCTCTCCCTTTCGCTCCCTTTCCCTCCTTTTCTCCCCCCCCCAGGTGGCTGAGTATCTTTTTTCTTTTTTTAAAGTTTTCTCTTTTTTATTAAAATTTTTTTAGTTCTCTCTTAAAATAGTGAAGAACAAGACCACTCATGTATTCCTGTATCTCATTTATGGATATATATATATATATATATATATATATGCACACATGTACACAAATACATATGTAGTATGTAGTATATATAATATTCATACACAAGATATATGTAATTTTATACACATATTAATTACTACTTGTATAAGCACTGACAAGTCACTTAACTACTTTGTCCTTATTTCCTCACCTGTAAAATGAAATGGTTGGACTTCAGAGGTGTCAAATTTGTAGCCTGAGTGGCCTCAAAATTCCTGAATGTGCCTGAACCAGATTACAATGTACATGAGAAGTGTTTGACAAAATAAATAAAGACAACAAAACATGGACAATATTAGTGGGTTTCAAGGTCAGTCCAGTCTATTTGAATTTTACAGCATTGTTACCACTGTTGCCTTAGATCATCTCCTGGTTGAATGCTATAATCTTATGACTGACCAAAGGACCTCTGACTCCTAGTTCAATGATATTTTATTATTCATATTGAATGTGAGATGTCTTAAAGAAGCACTGAAAATATAGGAAATATTGGAAAATGGAGAACAAATGTGGTGCTAGTTGCCTACATTGCAGCTATCAAAAAACCCCAAACAAACAAAAAACTTATTAGAAGCTGAATGAGACAGTACTGGCCTCGGCAGAAGAATAAAGAAGGAGTGACTCTTCTGTGTTAGTATAACTCCCAGGCAATCTGTCCCTTTCTTCTCTTGGCACAGTCAGTAAAGACAGATGGAGAAGAGAGAAGAATAGAGCAAAAAAGAAAAAATATTTTCCCTTAAGATTTTGCTTATATTTTGAAAAATGAACATGGGAAGGTGAAAAAATCCTTGACTGACCATTTCTGTCAAAAATTGCTACTTTAAGAGACTACATTCAAACAACTCACCTATTCAGTCAATAAGTATGGAATCTCATAATAAAAGACCAAAGTAACAATATTCCTTAGAATTTAGGTGGATATATGTGGTAATATAACAAAATAGGATTCACTTAAAATATCATTTTGCAAATAATATTAGTAATGAAATAGTAAAGCCTAGCTGGGTTCAGATAACATTAGAGTTGTTTAAAGACATGGATATCATGATAATTAAATTTGTGAATGACACAGTAGGAATGGATAGCTAATAAATGGTTGGCTTGGATAAGATCTGAATAATTCTTAACAGGTTTATATCATTTTTCCATATGAATTTAATAGAGATAAATTTAAGTCTTATTTTGTGGTTGTTGTTCAATAGTTTCAGTTGTGTTCAAATCTTTGTGAATCCATTTGAGGTCTTCTTGGCAAAAACACTGAAGTGGTTTTCCATTTCCTTCTCTAGCTCATTTTACAGATGAGGAAATTGAGGCATAATATGGTTAAGTGACTTGCCCGAGGTAACCCAACTAGTGTATGAAGCCAGATTTGAATTCACAAAGACAAGTCTTCCTGACTTCATTCTATGTAACCTTTCCATTCCACTGCTCAGCTGCCCTAATGCCTTATATTATGGTTATAAAATTGCCTTCACAAGTATAAGATAGGAAAGACATGGTAAGGAATATATTTATTGGAACAAAGTCTGAGGGTCTTGTTATAATGCAAGTCCACTATGTGCCAAATGTTTGATTTAACTAAATAAGTTAACCTGATTTTGGACTGCTTAAAGAGAGGCATATAACTTCTAGGGATAAGAATGTGACATACCCAATCTATTCTGCTGTGATCAAACCATATGTAGATTATTGTGCCCAGTTCTGGGTACAGCATTTAAAAAGAACATTGATTATCTTTTGCATCATAGATAGATTTCTGGAAGAAGATTTAGATTTAATTCTACCTCAGACTTAATAGTTGAGTAAACCTGGTATTTTATATCTCTAAACCTCAGTTTTCCCGTCTATATTATCAGAATATAAATAGCACCAGTATGCAGGTTTATGAAGATTAAATGAGATATCTTTAAGGTGTTTTGAAATTTTAAATCCCTATCTAAATATGAGAGATTATATTTTAAAAAGTTATAATCTAGAGAGGAAGGCAATCAAGATGGTGAAGAGTATGAAGTTCATGCCAAGTGAGGATTGTATAAAGAAATTGGTATAGTTTACTCTGTAAAAGAGAAAACAAAAGGGGGACATGATAAGCACCTTCAAAAATTTAAAAGTTAGTGGAAAAGTAATGTGGAAAAGGAAAATTATTATACCTGTACTTTTTCCCTAAGGAAGCAAAACTAGCCCAGAAGGAAAATATAGGCTAAATGTGAAGAAAACTTCCTAATAGTTACTGCTTTCCCAAAATAGGATGGGCTATCTTGTTAGATAGTAGATCTACTTATTGGAAATCTTTATGCAAAACCTGGTTAGCCATTAGTCTGTTATATTGGAGGGAGAATTCTGTATAAGGTATAACTTCGACTAGTGGTCTGGTTCCTTCCAAATCTAAACTATAATCTACTATTCTCTCCTTATTTTTAAGCTTTTGGTATATAGTAACAGCTAAATTTCATAAGAATTATGTCCATGTAAAATATATTGTAAATTTCAGATAAAAATGCTAGATTTCTGTCTATATTTCATTTATATTGGCAATCACCCAAGTCTTTAATGAAACATTAGAATTTTTAGGAGTGTACCCCTAGTTCAAGAAAATAGCTTTAAGTGAGAGACTATGTGGCTTTATTTCTTTACTTCCAAGAATCCATGTTCTAAAAGATTAAGACTTCTAACTTTAATGACAATCATTTCCATCAAAATAAGCTAAGTTCAACAAAATGCCTACCCCTGAGCAATGACTAAATTTCTGTAGTAGCAATGATATTAGAAGATATAATATGTATATTAAGAAATAAAATTCAGAATAGATTATGATAGAGGGCAAGAAGAGGTCTAGATAAAAATTTAATAAAGGAAAATTCACTTTTACCTGAATGAATCAGGGCAGCATTCAAAGAGGTGGTAACTTATGTCTTGATGAAAAGGATACCAATAGGTAGAGGTGATACATTTCTTTATTATTATTATTATTATTATTAAAATGTGTGTTAATCACTTTTGTTTATGATTTTGTTTATATATAACAGTGTTTTCTGGATCAATCCCACTTTTCCACCTCAAAAGAGCCTTCCATTGTAGGACAAAATGTTTCTACATGCAGTGCTTTAAAGTTTGTAAAACACTTTGCATATATTGTCCTGTTTAATTCTCATATGAATCTGGGAAATAGGTGCTATTATTATCTTTAATTTACACCTACATAAAATGAGGCAGACAGAAATTAAGTGACTTGCCCTGGGTCACAGCTAGTGTTATAGGTTAGATTGAATCCAGATCTTTCTGATTCCAAATCCAGTACTCCATCCGTCCATTGTACTGTAGCTGAGTCATCCCTCTCTTTTTAAAAGGGACTAAGCTGTTATGCTGGGAGCAAAGACAGTAGAATGAAGGAAACTCTCCTCCGCTGATCCCTACACACAGAAAGAAAATAACTCTCCTCAAAGCAACAAAAAAGTTGAAAGAATATGTTTCACCTGAGTAAGAAGGAAGAGTATCCCAGGTAGGACAGCATCAATGAGAACTGGCAGAACTTGGACCATACTGTAACATACTGTAACTGTTGGAGGCTACAAAGCTTCAGCATGAAAATAAGCTCAACAAAAACCACTTCACACCGATATAAAAGGCAGGAAAGACAGGAAAAACACAAATTCCTGAAGCATTATGGGAGAAGAGCTGGGAACCTGCCAACTGCAAGAACCTACTTACTGCCATGTGTCATCAGATGCCTGAGGGAGCATATGCTGGAGCAGGGGATTTGCCTGACTTAAGCGATGTGAAAGGAGAAGGAAAGCATCAGAGAAAGGACAAGCCTAGTCCATGAAACACCAGGGGTACTAGTAACACAGGGTGCTAAATATAGCTCTGGAAAAAAAACTGAATGGGAAAATAAAGGAAAATACCTTTTTCTCAGCAGTACATGGCACTTTCAAAATAACTGGCCATATAACAGGGCATTAAAAAACTCACAACAAAATGTAGAAAAACACAAATATACTTTCTAGAACATAATGTAATAAAAATGATACTCAAAGGGCAATAGAAAAACTACAAATAATTAGAAAATGAAGATTATCCCAGAGAAGAAATGGGTCAAAGAATAAATCATGGAAGCAATCTATAATTTCATAAAAGAAAATGACAGTGAAAGGGGCAGCTGGGTAGCTCAGTGGATTGAGAGTCAGGCCTAGAGACCGGTGGTTCTAGGTTCAAATCTGGCCTCAGACACTTCCCAGCTGTGTGACCCTGGGCAAGTCATTTAACCCCCATTGCCTAGACCTTACCACTCTTCTGCCTTGGAGCCAATACACAGTATTGACTCCAAAATGGAAGGTAAGGGGTTTAATGAACAAAAAAGAAAAAAGAAAATGACAGTTGAGAAGACAACAATACAAAATTTATGGAATGCAGCCAAAATGGAACTTAGGGAACAATTTATATCTCTAAATGTTTATATCAATAAAATGGAGAAACAGCAGATGAATGAATTGGGCATGTAACTAAAAAAAAATTAGAAAAAGAACAAATGAAAAGTTCCTAATTAAGCACCAATTTGGAAATCCTTAAAATCAAGGGAGTGACTAATAAAATTGAAAGGAAGGAAACCATTTAATTAATAAATAAGGATTTGTTTTTTATGAAAAAATAAATAAATAGATAAACCATTGATTGACTTGATTAAAAAACAGAAAGGTACACCAAAATACTAGTAAACAAAGTCGCAACCAATGAAGAAGAAATTAAAGAAATTATTGGAATTTATTTGATCCACCTGTATGCCATTAAATCTGACAATCTATGTGCAATAGTTGAATATATATATATATATATATGTATGTATATACATATATATAAACTACCAAGATTAACAAAAGAAAAATAGAATACTTTTTAAAACCCAATACAGAGAAGAGAAATTGAACAAACCATCAAAGAACTCCCTAAAAAAGACTCCATGGTCAGATGAATTTAGGAGTGAATTGTACCAAGCATTCATAGTCTAACTCATTCTAAAAGTACATAAACTATTTGGAAAAGTAGGGGAGGAGAGAATTCCTCCAAACTCTTTTTTATGACACAAATAATAGAATGATACATAAACAAGGAAAAATTGAAACAGAGAAAGAAAACTATATACCAGTCTCTCTAATGAATATTGATCCAAAATGCTTAAATAAAATACTAGGAGAAAGATTACAACATTATATCATAAAAATCATACTTCATGAAGAGATGAATTTTATACTAGGAGTTCAGGGATGGTTTCATATTAGGGAAATAATCAGCATAACTGACCTTATAACAGAACCAACAGAAACTATATGATTATTAAGAGATTCATAAAAAGCATAGGACAAAATACAACACCTATTCCTCATAAAAATATTAGAAAACATTGGAATAAATGGAACTTTACTTAAAATGAGAAATGGCATCTATCTAAAATCATCAGGAAACATTAAAGATCATTTAGATAAACTAAAACCCTTACCAATAAGATCAGAGGTAAAGCAAGACTGCCCATTATCAACATCAGCATTTGATATTATACTAGAAATTCTAGCTATATCAATAGAAGCAGAAAAAGTAATTGAAGGAATTAGAAAAGGCAATAAAAATTATCACCATTTAGAGATGATATGATTGTAAACCTAGAGAATATTGTACAATTAACAAAAAAAAACTATTAGAAATATTTAGCACCTTCAGCAGTCACAGGACATAAAACAAACAGACATAAATCATCAGCATTTTTATTTACCACCAACAAATTCTAACAGCAAGAACTAGAAAAGGAGATTCCATTTAAAATTACTGTAGACAATATATAATACGTGGGAATTTACCAGCCAAAAAAAAACTTCAGTAATTATATGAATAAAAGGCCTAAATACCCTTCATACAAATATAGTTGGACCTAAACAATTAGAAAAAACACTAATTGCCCATGGATTGGATGAGTCAGTGTAATAAAAAATGAGAATTCTACCTAAATTAATTTACTATTCAGTTCCATACTGACCAAAGTACCCCCAAATCATATCATATAAGTAGAAAAATCTAGGACAAAATTCATGAGGAAAAACAAAAGACCAAGAATATATAGGAAAACAATGAAAAAATATTAAGAAAGGAGTCCTAGCTATATCAGATCTCAAACTATACTATAAAGCAGTACTCATCTGGCTAAGAAACAGAGAAGTGGATCAGTAGAAAAGATTAGGTAATCAATACATTGCAATTAATGTCCATAGCAACTTTATGTTCCAAGCTTTTTGGGAAAGAACTGACAAAAACTCCTGGGAAAACTGGAAAATGATATGGTAGAAACTAGGCATAGACTAACACCTCATGTCATATACCAGGAAAAAGTCAGAATGGATACTTACTCTAGAAATTAAGGAGGCTACTATTATCAAGTTAGGGGAACATGAAACATTTTACCTGTCATATTTATGGATGAGGGAAGAATTTATGATCCAACAAGAAACAGAGCACATTACAAAAAGTGAAATGAATGATTTTGATTACACAAATAAAAAGTTTTTGTATAAAAAAACAATGCAAAAAGATTAGAAGAGAAACAACTATTTTTTTTGTGGAAAATTATAGCTAATGTCTCTGACAAGAGACTCATTTCTCAATCAAATGTATAAGAATACAAAGCATTCCTCAATTAAAAATGGTCAAAGGATGTGAACAGGGAGTTCCCAGTATATATAGATATAGATATGGATATAGCTATAGATATAGATATAGATATAGATATAGATATAGAGATAGATAGATAGATATAGATATGTCTATATATATATATATATACTCAAATCACTATTTATTAGAGAAATAAAAATTAAAACAACTTTAAGATGCCACCTCACACCTATCAGACTGACTAATATAACCAAAAAGAAAAACAATAAATGTGGGGAGGCAATGTGGTAAAATTGAGATACTAATACACTGTTGGTAGAACTGTGAACTAATTCTGGAGAGTAATATATAACCACGCTCAAAATGTCATAAAATTATGCATGTCTTTTGACTCAGCAGTACAACTACTGGGTCTATATCTCAGAGATAAGAGATGAGGGAAAAGGAGCTACCTGCCCCCAGATATTTTTTAACAGTAATGTTTATAGGGGTAAAGAATTAGAAACTGAGGGGTTGTTCATTCCTTGGGGGATGGATGAACAAATTTTGGTAAATGGTTGTAATGTAGTACTATGGCACTATAAGAAATGACAAACAGGATGAGTTCAGAAGAAACTGGAAAATATGATATGAACCTATGCAAAATGAAGTGAGCATAACCTGAACAATATATACAGTAGCAGAAATATTATATAATAATCAACTATGAAAGACTAAATCATGATAATGGAAGTAAATCAAGTTTCCAAGATAAACAGGAGGGAATCATGATGAAAATGCCATCCACAGCCAAGGAAGAAATTGTTGGAGTGTGTGATACATTAAAGCATGCCATCTTTCACTTTATTTTTTTAAAGATATTTTTATTGTATTAGTTATATATGACATGAGTAGTATAGGAATATATATGGCATGAAAGTAGTGATATAATCTATATTGGAGGAAGAGGATAAGGGAGAAAATTTGAATCTTAAATGTCAGAAATATTTTTTAAAAATTGTTTCTACATGAAACTGAAAATATAAATGAATAAATTCATATTTTTAAAATGAAGTGAAATGCTTTCTTGTTTCTTCTTTGGAGCCAATAAAGTGGTACACTTCCTTTTAGCATTGTCTTTCTTTAAACTATTTACATCATTGGGTGCCTTGTTATCTTGCTTCACTCAGCATCAGTTCATACATATATTTCTATATCTCTATTCATATTTGTCATTTTGAAATGGAGCAAAACTATTTGATTATATTTAAATCTCATCATTCAGCCATGTCCCCCCCCCCTTATGGGGACATATTTGTATTGGTTTTTTAGCATCATACAGAATAGGAATAGGAATATTTGTTATATATGCATCCTTTCTGCTATATCCCCTTTGAAATATATATCTAGTATTAGGATCTTTGAGCCAATTATTTAGTGTCTTTTCTCACTTAATTCCAAATTGTTTTACAGAATGGTTGGACAAGTTCACAGTCGCATTTTAAACATGCTTGTGTTTCCCATATACTATCAACATTGTTAATTTCCAAATCAATTTGCTTGCCTAAGGCAAAACATCTGGTTTATTTTTATAAATATTACTATTTTATTAATAAATCATAAAATTTCCCTTGATATTTATTTGCAATTATTTTAAAAATCATTTGCTTATATATTTTGAGTATCTGTTGGGGGATTATCTTTGATTTTATATATTTGTACCTATTCTCTATATATTAAATCTCAACAGAGATATTTAATATGGATATTCTCTTCCCTAAAGATATTATTAGTCTAAGGATGTATATTTGTTTTTTTAGCAAAACTCTTAAAACATAGTATTAATAGTCCATTTGTAACATTTTATCATTTTTTTGTTTGGTTAAGTATTTTCCTATTAACAATTGTTGTGAAACGAATGATCTCATTTTCTTTTAGTATTTTCTTTTTATGATGGCCACTTTTATTAGGTCTTTTAGAACTCCATGTGATATATGTTGTTAGTTGCTGGTCTAATTTATTTTCTACCAAAGTGCTTTTCTCTTTTCCCTATAGTTCTTGTCAAAATGGAGACTTCCCAGTAGTTTATGTTCTTGTATTCAGAAAAACAGTGGGCTACTGAAGCCAATTGTTTCTGATTTTGATACTACACTTATCTGAAAAATTTTAGTCAGTACCAGATAATTTTGATGACTATTATTATGTAATGTAGACATATCTGATTCCTTGAATTGAATTATTTTCATTTTTTTAATTCTATAAAGCATTTCCTTATAATTTTTATTTGTATAGCACTAATATGGGATTTAGATGTTTTATATATTTATATGGAATTAATTGAGTTAGTATTATAATTTCTGCTCCTTTTGGTGTGACTCAACAATAAGAATTGAATATCCCTTCCTTTGTTTGAAGTATTTATTTCTATAAATTAATTTCTATTATTTTGGTATAGCTCAATAAGAAATTAATATTCCTTCCTTTTGTGTCTGTAATATTTTATTTAATGACTTTATTTAAATGGCATTTTGAAATTATATTGAAACAAACCTTATGTTCATCTTGGCAGTTTAACTCAAATATGCATTATCATAGTTATGTTTAATGGGATTACTTTCACTGATTCATTGTGACGGGGTGTGTGTGTGTGTGTGTGTGTGTGTGTGTGTGTGTGTGTGTGTGTGTGTAAATATATAATCAATCTTTCCACATCGGCTAAGAATGAGCAAAGTAGAAGCACACATTTCACAAAGTAGTTTTGGATATTTTTTCCACTTTATTTTTTTTTGTTTTTGTTTCAGATTTGTAATTTCATACTTTCTTCCAATGTAAATCAGCACTTTTCTGTATAGTTTTAAAGAGCTGCTTTTGGGGATATGTGTATGTGTGTGTGTGTGTGTGTGTGTGGGGTAAGGTTGAGAGGTTAAGGAATTTGTCCAGGACCCACCATCAATACTGGAAAAGGCATGCCTTAAATCAAAATCTACCTTACTGTAACTTCCTTACTTCTTTATTTACTATGCCCTCTTGATTCTATTAGTCTCCTAAAAATGTGACTTTTAATTTTACTCCTAATTTTGTGTTTTTATTTCATTCTTTCTTTAATTTTCAACATTTTGTATTTGATGTATATTTTGGGGTTAATTAATTGGTTTTCTAATTGATTTTCTATTTTTTCCTATAATTTGCATGTCCAGTTCATTTTTTTTTCTTTTCTAATCTATTAATGAAGTAATATATATGGCATTTTTTAAGATTTGCCGAACACTTCACATGTTATCTCACTTTTCCTCACAACAACTTAGTGAGATAGGTGGGGCCAGAGGGTAAGGTAAGGGGGAGTTGAGAAAGGAACAGAGAGGATGATATAGTCAGATCTATTCTATAGCAAATGTTCTTTAACTTTTGGGTGGATGGACTGGAATGAGAAAAGACTTGTGGCAGATAGAGCAACCAGCAGGCTATATAATCCAGATGTGAGATGATGAAGATGTGGACCATGTGGTAATAGTATTAGAGGAGAGAAGGAGGTGTGTTAGATTAAAATGAAACTTTTGAAAAGAGGGAAATCCTGCCACCATTTTACCCATAATGAAACAGAAATTGAGAGGTTAAGTGATTTGTTCAGGTTAGATATATGTTGATAAATTGAGTCAGTTTATGGAATAGAGTTCAACACCTCCAAACCTATTCTTCCCAAATGCAATCCTTTTGGACAATTCTTTGTAGACCTCTTGTCCTTATTTATGGTTCCCTTAACAACCCAAACTACAAAACATATATTCACAGTCATTATAAAGCACTTACTACCAGCCATGCTAAGCTTTCAGAACACAAAAAAAGCCAAAAGCCAGTTCCTGTCCTTAAGAAGTTGCTGGTCTAATGGGGAAGACAACAAGCAAACAACTATTTTCAAACAAGCTATGCATAGGATAAATAGATAATAATTGACAAATGGAAGATATTAGAATGAAGATGAATTGGTTAAAGGATTTCTGGAGGAGATAAGAATTCAGCTGACACTTGAAAGAAGCCAAGGAAGCCAGGAGGCAGAGATGAAAGAGTAATTCAGGCATGGGGGCCAAACAGTGAAAATGCTGGGAGCCAGATGATGGAGTGTCTTGTTCATGAACAGACAAGTGGCCAGTGTCACTGGATCAAAGAGAATGTGGAGTGGAGAAGGCTGTTAAGGTGTAAGAAGACCGAAAAGGTAGGGGAGGGGATAGACAGATAGACAGATGGACAGATGGACACACATATACATACAACAAAACCCCAAACTTCTCCATTTTATACTTTGTTTTCCCTACCTAACTTCCTTATTTCTTGTTCTATTCACCATGTTCTGTGGCAGACTTTCCCTTCCTACAAAAGTTTCAATTAATTAATCTAATATATCCTTCTCTCCTCTAATACTATTACCATCTGGTCCACATCCTCATCACCTCTCACATGAACTATTGCAATAGTCTCCTGGTGGCTCTTCTGGCCACAAGTCTTTTCTCATTCCAATCCATCCTCCAACCAAAAGCTAAAGAGTTTTTCCTGTAGAATAGGCCTGACTATATCATCCTCTTTGTCTCTTTCCCAATTCCTTCTTACTTCACCCTCTTCCCTCACTCAATAAACTCCAATCAATTTTAAAATCTTCTTTTTGGAAATCAAAGCTCTCATGAACTAGCACCTGTCCCCTACCTTTCTGATCTTTTTTCACCTTAGTCCTAACCCCCCCTCCCCTTATCTGCCCACATAGTCTTCAATCCAATGGCACTGTCCTCATTGCTTCTTAAGCAAGACACTCCATGTCCTGGCCCTTGGGCATTTTTCTCAGGCTGTCTCCTATGCTATAAAAGCTGTTAATTCTCATTTCTGCCTCCTGGCTTCCCTGCCTTCCTTTAAGTCCCAATCTTTCTTTTTCCACCTTAAAGTAAGCACAATCCTCTGTTGATAATTTTCTATTATCCTCTATATAGCTTGCTTGTACATATAGCTGTTTTGTACTTTGCCCCATTAAATTGTGATTTCAGAGCAAGGATTTTTTTTTTCTTTTTTAACCTTATTTTCAGCATTTAGAACAGTGTCTCACATATAAAGAGCTCTTAGCAAATGCTTAATGACTGACTGACTAATCTGACTATCTCATTGCAGGGATCATGGGATGTAGAGCTAGAAAAGATTTTAAAGATCCTCTATTCCTCACTTTACAAAGGAAAAGAAACACAAAACTATAGTTCAGAGAAGTTAAGTAATTTGCCCAAGGACAAACAGATAGCAAGTCTAATGTGGGCTCCAGTTTCCTGATTTCAAATCTAGCCCTTTTTGCTACATACTACACTAAAATATCCTCATAAATACCTTAGAAAAAAGGATGTAGGACCATTTCAGGAGAACCTTTTGTTTTTGCTTATGTAACTGTATTTCAGTGGTGATGTAAAGAAAATACATAATTAATATTTCTTTTCTTTTAAAAACCATATTGCAATAATATAAATAATTTCAATATATTGAATGAATATGATATTACAGATAAAATTGGTGGAAAACTGACTTGACATCAATTTCAAAATATGTGAGGATGATATTACACTTTAAAAATTAGTATTCTAGTATTATTACCAAAAAGATCTCTTTGTCTTTTATAGATTGTTAACCCCTGTTCTTACCCTGAATAGAAGTATAATATAGCCATCTAAACACCTAGCTTAAAACTGAACCAATCCTGTGATGGTATTTTAATTTGACTAACAAAGTTTATGGTTTTTCTTGAGCTTCCTTCCCCTTTAATTCCTATCTTGGGCCCTTTTCAGTTATAAATGCTAGTATTGCCTTAGGGAAGAATTTATTTAAAATACCATATTTCACATTCTTTATATGACTTGTGAATCATTTTGTGAACTATTCATTTAAACCTCCTGTGAAAATGTGTGTGTGCGTGAAAAGGAGAAATAAGCACAAAGCTAAAATAATCCCCCAATGCTGAAAAGAAAAAAAAAATATCAAGAGCAACATGGCTAAAATTCTAGTTTCTAAACTGGGCGACCCATGAACAACAAACCCAGGGCCCTATCATTCTGACAAGCTTTGCTTGCCCAGCTTAGCTCGAAGGAGCCAGCACACAGGTTGAAAGAGAAAGATTCTCTTAAGTGTCAATCCCTCCTGCTGGCTCAAGAGAACAAAGCAGGCGGGTAAAGTGAATCAGATAGCATACTGTGCATGCCCAAGAGTCAGAATAAAGCCCAGAGGTCTAATTTCAGCTTTACTAGCCTTGGTAGTGTCCCTTTAAGTTCACTAAGTCGGATATACCTGTAAGCAAGCAGTCTAATGTTTTTATGATCTCATTGCTGTGAAAGCATTTAATAATAAGCCTCAGAAGTTAGAAAGTAAGAAGTAAATCTATGATGTCTAATGCCAAGGTTGTGTTCAATGTGTTGAAAGTTGATTAGGTTTCCTTTTAACACTCCTTGAAACTGACATTTCAGTACAGGTTTATTTTTTTTTTTCCTACAAAACTTTTTTTTCCCATATACTCAGTTCTGGATGATATACTGCCAAAATGGTCAGATGATTCTAAAGAAGCAAGCAAGAACTGAAAATACTTTTTCTGTTCACCAAAGAAATGTGGAATTTTATTGTGTGCTAGGATGACAAGAAAAGAAGAAACTTTTGGACCTGCTCAATTAATATCATTCAATTATTAACATTTTTAGAGAAATTAGTTGTAGACTCCTGTGAAGACTAAGAATCAAGCCATTCTTGAAATACCTGACTACCTGCTTACCTCCCCCCAGCTCCACAATTAACTGCAAATTTCTATTTTAAAGCTCTTTTCTGTTTATATTTTTTTAATTTTATAACAAAAAATAACTTCCATGTCTTGTCTTAATCAAGTTTTTATGGTGATTATTACCTTCTTCAGATGCATTCACACATATATATGCAAATATATATTTCACAGGAAGAAGTAGATGAATTTAATGGTATTTTCTTATATAGATGGGGAAGTAAAAGAAAGATGCAAAGACTAGTTAGGTAAAGGATTTAAACTAAACCCTCTCAGGGATAACTGTTAACTCATTACTGACAGCTTAATGGAGAGCCTTAATGTTACTATTTCTCACCTCAACAATATACAGCCATAACATTTTCCATGCAGATTAATGCAGAACACCCTTAAAGTAAGGTGATTGTACTTACTCAAAAAAAATTGTTAAAGTTGTTTTTATCCCTTAGTCAGGCATAACTCTTCATTTTTCTATTGGAAGTTTTCTTGGGAAAGATACTGGAGTGGTTCTCCATTTTCTTTTTTCCACTCATTTTATAGATGAGGAAACTGAGGCAAACAGGGTTAAGTGGCTTTCCCAAGGGCACATAGTTAGTGTCTGAGGGCATATTTGAACACAACGGGAGTTTTCCCAATTCCAACATCAGTGCTTTATTCACTACTACCTAGCTGGCCACTTGAAGTATCTGTTGTGTATTTAGTATTATTTTTAGTAGCAGCATTATTATCAATAGAAAATACTAATAATATTTCACTGGGTATGGTTTGGAAATCACTTCTTTTCCTAACACCTCAGTGAGGAAATAAGTTATAGAAGAATTATTATGATTATGTTATAGAAGAGCAATCTGAGTTTCAAAGAGCCTATGAATGTCTGAGCTGAGGCTTGAACTCAGACCATAAAGCTTTTACATTCATTTTTATTTCACTGAAACATGCTATCTTTTCCTAAATTCTTACTTGTGGGTCAAGGTATTGGGTACTTGAAGTGAATGAAGAAAAGAGCCAACAGTCTAATTTTATGCATGGGCAAATATGTACAGAAAGTCAACACCTTGCCTAGATAGTAAGTAAAATAGCTAGACTTTAATCCTAGAGCTTAGAATTTCAAATACACATCTTTCTACTGCACTGTTATGATACCTTCACTATAGTTTCTAGTTTGGGAATTCAAGTAGGTTTTATATTTAAATACTATAGTCTGGGAATGGGATTTCTAAGAACAGTCTTCAAAAAATAGATAAATCTCTAATTTCACCAAGATAGGTAGTCCTTCCAGGAGTTAACATCAGAATCCAGCTATGACATCTAATTTTCCCATAAATCATCCATCAAGATGCTGGAATAATATAAGAAGCTGCAGTCAAGATCTCTTGATATTTTGTGGATAGCAAAGAATTAAGCAGACTTAATACCGGTTATCCCTGGTTTGCACATACCTCTTTTTCCAGTCACATATCTTTGATGATATTCTTTTCCTTACTTCTCCTTCATAATGGTTGACTGGTAATTTTTTATCTGATATGCACCTTTCTATGATCCCTAAGTTTTTTTTTTGAAAAAATTCTTCAGAAATTGTTATCTGTTTGCACATTCATACAGAATCACCAGAAGAATATTAACTTTAAAAAATGGATGTTTGTTTCAGGAAGAAGCTTGGGGCATTAAAAACACTGTGAAATTTCACAAAGGTAACCTAGACATCTATTCAGTTATAGATCTATTTAATTGTCATCTGTGTCTGTTAAAGACAAATATACTAATAGACAAGTGTTAGGGGTTGTCTACTCAACTTTTATGTCATAGTCTGGACAACAAAGAACATTTCCAATTGAGTAAAGCTCCTTGACATCAAAATAATACTTTGACCATAAAGGTAGACTTGAGAAAAAAAAAAAAAACCTGTAACATCCAAGATAGAAGAGTACACTAAAGTAGATAACTTAATTTTTCCAGTTAATCTCATTTATTTTCCATTGACCCAGTTGGTTTCAATTCCATGGACATCATGCTTCCCCTGGGCTAAGCTTATTACCTGAAATGTCATCATTTTGGAGATTAACCCAGTTTTCATACACACCATGTCCTCAGCACCCTCAGCTGCTTCTTTGCTCTAACTAGAGGGCAATATGCCAAATAAATGAACCTCTTCCAAGTCCTCTCTTTATAGAGGACTGGGTCTTTTCCAGCTTACTTCATTTACCATTAGCTGCTCTGCTTAGCCTTGTGTGTATGAAAATCATATTTCCTACAATGAGAACCATTTCTCAACCCTTCTCCTTTTCAGCTTTCTTTTCCATTTCCCATTATATTGTAAACTCCTTGAAGGTAAGGACTGTTTTTTGCTTTTCTCATTTTGATTACAAGTGCTTAACATTATGTCCACTAATCAGTAGTTGTTTTTTTTATTGAGCTTATTGAGAATTGACTAATTTCACAAATAATGGTGAAGAACTATGAAGAGCTAACAGTATGCAATATGTTGAAAATAGAAGACCATAATCACCAAATAAATATCTGTTACTGTAGTTCAGTTTGACCATAACACAGATTCAAGCAAGATCACTTATATATGAATGATTCTACTGGCAGATTCAATGTTTAATTCACAGATATTTGGGGAATTTTTCTGGCAAAGCTTTTCTCTCAGATGGAATTAGTACCATATGAGTTCTGAAAGTACTTCTATGCCTTCCCCTTTCCCCAATTACTCTTAGCATATCTTATGTTGAAGGCTTCTCTATTGGGTGTCTAGGTAAGGTACTTCCAAAACTGGTCTCATCATCTTATCATTTCCTGACCAGTTATGTAATCTACCCTAAAATGAACATGAATCATAAAAGAGCTGACAATATTATGGTAATAGATGACTGTATAGAAATCCTGTATTTCCAATCTATCAAATAAGGAAACAAAGTAACTGAATCTCCTGTCAAAATATTTAGAATTAGTTTTTGATCTTCAAAAATTAAATCATGAAACACTGAATACTCAAAATGTTTCCCCTCAAAGAAGGCACTTAAACATTCATGCCATTCCAATTTATTAACATCCAAGATAGAAGAATTATTGCTCACCCACATTCTAATGACTTAGTTGAGAATTCATTGACCTGACAATCTCCCACTGCAATTGAATAATGAATTTGTGTGTTTTTTTTTATCAAACTGACTATCAGAAGTATTCCCAAACCATGAAAAACTACAGTCCCAGGGAAAGAAAAAAATGATAAGTACTTATTCCAACATCATACATTTGGAAAATTCTATTATACAACAACAGAACAGAAGCAACATATATCCAGATAAGGTAGTTCATCTGTCATAATCAATAGATACATATTGAAAAGTAATTGGATTTCCCTCAATAAACCTGGCATCTAACATTTACATATCATCTTTGGATAAGCATTCATATTAATTTCATAAATTTACATGTCATGTTGCAAATGTCTTATATTTTAGTAAGTTCAATATTTAAGAATATTTGGCAACTAAAATGGTTTCTAGATTAATTGACAATTTTCTCCTAAAATTAGGTACAATCCCAACCTGGGGTAAACAGATGAAAATATCTTCCAAGAATCGGCACTATACACATGTGCCAATATATTAAATATTTAGTTTATAATATGGTACCAAATTCCTTAGAATAATTCCTGATATTCCAAACTATAATTGGATTAGAATTTCATTATCATTGTAAAATGCTGACAGCAGAAAATATTAGGAATTGTATACAAATGAATTCTATGGCCACTTTTCCTGGTTGCTTTCTCCTACTCCCAATGTATAAAAACAAAAGAAAACAAACATAATATTAAAAAATGTTTCAGTTTAAAATTCAAATGATATTTTACCAGAACTTGGTGGAAAATTACTCCTCTATGATCCTAAGGTTCATAATTCCCTAGGAAATCAACTATTGTACAAAAACCCTGTGGATGTTTTTTCTTTGTTTAAATACTATTCTGTAATTTACATTAACCTACTTTATAATAGGATTTTTAAATCAAAGAATATAACTTTTTAGTTCTAAATTAAGATTCCCCCATCAGCATTTCTCCTCACTTCAGATATTTTCTGATACAAAGCTTTGGTCCCTCCTTTCATGATATTATTCCAAAGCAGTAAAGCCAATAACCACTGCTTCATAATGCTAAGCACTCCAGTGGGAAACACAAACAGAGCGCATAAACTAAAGTATTCATTTCATGAGGTTTTATTAAAAGGTTTCACCTCTAAATTGAGCTGTCATCCACAGTTGGGAAACTTTTTTACCACAATTTATTTTAACTATGTAAAACATTAAAGGAATGAATTTCTCCAGCTTTTCATATAATGGGGCGTGACCTTTCCTACTCACTACGAGCAATCTACAGTGCCTTTAATCAAATTGCCTGGAGAGTAAAAATACGCCATATGTTTTTACCACTTTCCTAAGTTCTCAGAAATGACCCTAACTTTGTTAACAGGCTATAGATTTCCTGGTATATCAAGTAAGCTCTTTGGAGTTCTCACAGGGAAACTACCCTGAATGATTAAAAGATAATGTCTAGACGAGGACATTCAGTAATTTATATTTCATTCATTTGTGCTATAGCTCTATATAGCTTTTCAAGGAATTGCATTAACTGCTTTTCCAGTTTCCTCAAATGTTGCACTCAGTAGACAGTGTCATAGGTCATTACCAATGTTTCCCTTATGTAAGCAATTCCAGTTTTCTATTAAAATACTAATTTCCATCCTATGACAGTATGTTTTGAAGTAGCATCTATATTATAAAAAAAAAATCAAGTTGCTTTGAAATATTAAAGGAATGTATTTAAGTGAAGGGTTTTCAGACAGGTTGTTTTTTTTTTCCTTCTACATTCCTGATGACAGAAAGATTTTAGCCTAGAAAGTCAATAGTAAATTTTATTAAAGTCATTATTTTCCTGTTACAGGGCTCATACTTTAAATAAACTATAGCTGACAATGCTGTCTTACATATTGTCACACTGTAAAATGCCCCCTCTTTATTACCGCAGGGATAACTCATTTAGAACTTTGAAAGTGTTTTCACATTGGAGTTGCTCATTTTCAGAGCTGGCCGATGGCTGCATTTAAAGAATGTGTTGTATAGCTGAGACTTTCTCTCTTTTCTGCTAAACATTGTAGGGAAAAATATAAACTTGCCAACACAACATTTTTTCAGATAAAGATAAATATTCTTTCTGCTTAGATTAAATATGCCTCAATCTTTCCATATTAGTATAGTATGACTGCCCATTTTATTATTTTTCCCTCAGATAACCCAGCAAGTATGAGTATAAAATAAGCATACAGTGTGTTTTATTTCACTCTCATTTTCCCTGACAAAAATCACATTATTTCCTGTATAATCTTCTCCCCAACAACATCATTTTATATAACAACATCTACATCATAAGATTGTGCAGTAGTTATGAAGAAAATAATGATATGGAAAGCATTCTTATAAAGAACAATAGGCACATATTTATTTCTAAACACTATTCCATCAGTCAAAAGATGCTAATGGATAGCAACCCAATGGGTTTCCACTGCAAATCCCTACTAATAGTACATCTAGTCTGATTTTTCAATTTGCAAAATCACAGACTTTCTAAGTTAGAAGGAATTAAAGACCATCTTGTCCAACCTACACTATAAATATATGTGTGTGTGTGTATGTATATGTTTATATGTATATATATTTACACACATATATACCTTCCTCAATATTCTCAACATATGGTCATATAGATTTTGATTTTCATTCAACGTGGGTAAGTTCTTTACCTTACGAGGCAATCTCTCCTTTTTTTTTTGGATAAGTCTTCAGAAGGAAGTTTTTTCTTTTGTTTTCCCATACTCGAAACATACAGTTTTTTCTTTATTCAACTTTCACCAAAATGCTCCTAGCTCTATCTGCTAGGCAAAGAACTACTTTTGTTCAGTATGATTAAGAATATTAATAATATTGAACATTTATATAGCTCTCTAAGATTTGCTGACTCCTTTAAAAATATCCCTTCAGAGTCTCATAGTACTGAGATAGTGTTATTGCTAATTTATAGATGAGAAAATTAAGGCAAGATGGAGGTTAAGTGACTTGGGTAGAGTCATACAATTAGTAATTATCTGCCTGAGTTTGAACTCAAGTCTTTATGTTTTCAAGTTCAGGGATGAATCCATATGTGTGTGTGTATGTGTGTGTGTGTGTGTGTGTGTGTGTTTTATAATGCACACTCTAGGGTTTTTTTGATATTTTAAAAGTTACTTTAAAAATACAGAAGTTGATTCTTAAGCACTATAAGAGCTATAAAAACCAATCAACTACCCCCCCTTCCAAAAAAAAATAGACAGTGGTACAGATTTGACCTACT
Source organism: Monodelphis domestica (assembly GCF_027887165.1). Classification (NCBI taxonomy): domain Eukaryota; kingdom Metazoa; phylum Chordata; class Mammalia; order Didelphimorphia; family Didelphidae; genus Monodelphis; species Monodelphis domestica. Next base: position 127,936,501 of record NC_077231.1, read on the forward strand.
GGCTACAGTTTTCAAATCCTGATATAGTTCTTTACCCTTTTTTCCAGCAATAACTAGAGATTTTTATAAAATGTTTGGTCATTTCTAGGTAAATTATATATATCTTTGTTTCATTCATGGCTGAGGGAGCTCTGTCAACCTTTTTCTCATAGTATTCATAAAGAGATAACAAAGTAAGAGGAATCCTCCACTGAAATCCTATGTCCTGTTGATGAATGAAGCCTGGTCACTAGTCTTTTTATTTATTGATTTACATTCTAGGTTGAGGAGTGGGCTCAGATTTGGTCAGGAAAAACAGCTTCAAGAAACCAGTGGTCAATATTCAGGCTCATTATTACTGTTAATTCAGCATAAATGCATCAAACAACAAGGAGTACCTTATTGGATATATATATATATATATATGTAAACTTTATAAAAGCCAATAAATTGTAAGTCATTACATGAAACTGATACTAGTCACTGGCCCTTAACAATGAGGGAACACTCCCAGTTGGGGCTTGAACTGATTATATTAAAAAAGAGAATTACTGAGAATTTCTGAGGAGTAATGAAGCATTCTTTATGTTTGGAGTGGGAGACATTATTTTTCATACTGCTGGAATAAAATTGGGCCTTCACAAATTCAGTTCCACCTTGAGAAATTCTCCACCTGACACTTTCAACTTTTGGGCACGTTAATATATTTAATACTAGATAAATACTTTTTTCTAGGGTTTTAATTTAATTTAAATTGTTCATTATGTTATATGTGTTTTCTTAAAAGCCATTTTCACTGTGTTTATTTTAAAGACTGTTAAATTTGTTCCTCCACTGAGTTTTTAAATATTAATCCTTTTTTATTTATGAATTCTGAATAAATATTGATATTGAGTCTAATAAAAGAATATTGTGTTATTAAAATGTTGATGTTTAACTGAAAAATATTCATATTTTATTGTTGCATTTAACCAGAACATCTTTCTGGCCTTATGGCGAGATCTGTAAATCTTGCAACTTGATAAGGTAAAATTTGCTTATACTCTTGGAAATCTGAAGAAAGAAATCTTAAAGGATTAGAAGCTTTTCCTGTGATGTTTGTCTGTCCTTGGGGCTTATTTGACTTGTTTTGCTTTTTTCCCTCTTCTAACTAACCTCCTCTTAGGCAAGTTTATAAATCCATTTGATTTCCCTTGCATTAGCAGGTATCCGCTAATGGCAAACTTTAGGCACCCTTTGGAATAAGAACTGAAAGGAAATCTTACTGCATCTAAAAGAATCATGCTATAGGGAACTCTAGAGAAATTTAGAGGCAGCTAGTTAACACAGTGGATTGAGCACTGTGCCTACAGTCAGGAAGAATGGAGTTAAATTCTGTTCCCAGACACTTACTAGCTGTGTGATCCTGGGCAAGTCATTTAACTTATGTTTGTTTGAATCCACAAGAAAAGGAAGGTAAAGAACTATATATTTTTAATAGGAAAATGCTATGAACAAACAATGGCATACTATGGTCCATGGGGGCATTAAGAGGCAGAAATAACTAAAAGACACAACAACAATAACAAAAAGTATAGAAAAAAAAACATAAAAATATCTAGAACCCAGTTGGATATTCATATGTCTGGAGGAAATCATGGAAGACTTTTCATCTATGACAACTGATTTGTCACCAAAAGATGAAGGAGTGACTTTTATTCCCTGCATAAAGAATTCCAAATACTTTGAGATTGAGATAAGGACTCAGTTTTTATGAGAATAAAAATGTTCATTTTATTTCTCTTTGGGAGATATTTAATAGATTGAACCCACTTTATGAATGTATAGCTAGAGCCATGGAGGGCTTCTAGTCAAACAAAGAAAAGGGGAAGTTCACCCATTCATACCCCTAAACCAAGAGCAACTTGTAAGCATTTGACCAAATCAATTTACTTTCTAACCTGAGTGTGAAGGGATGTCTCAGTTGATACCAAGTCCTAAATCGTTATGGAGAGCCCCATGAGATCAAGAATATTCTATATAGTCTAAGTTTCCATCTGAGTCAGGAAAGTGATTTTCTTTGCCTTTCTGTTTTTTTTTTCTTTTTTCTTTTTGCTTATGATTTGAGAAAGTCCAGTTGAGCTCTGTCAGACATGTAAGGATTAAAAGCAAGGAGTAACGAGGTAGACTTTTTGAAATGTTCTTTGTTGAACCCATGAAACTTTATATTGAGGGATACGTGATTTTCACCTGTAGATATGTACATATGGTACTTTAGAACAGAGGTGTCAAATACCCCAAAATCTTTCTGAGCTAAAATCTGACCTCAGACACTTATTATCTTGTGTCACCCTAGGCCAGCATTTAACCCTGTTTGCCTTAGTTTCCTGGTTTATAAAAGGAATTGGAGAAGGTAATGGCAAACTATTCCAATATCTTTGTCAAGAAGACCTCAGGTGGGGTCATGGAAAGTTGGACAGTACTGAAATGACTGAACAAGAGCATTTGGGGGAATTGATCTTGGGAGAATCCTGATGTCTCTAAAGGGAAGTACCCTGCAGAGATGGTGGAAAATGTATAAATATTTTGCAACTGGTTCCAATTGGATCACCACCTGGAAGAGCTATTTTTCTCTCCAGTTGGCTGAATAGTTGGAAGTGTTTGGATTTCAAAAAGTCCTGAGTGGGCTTAAGCCACATCTTTGCTCCATTCCATTCTGAGGGAATTCACTGACTCTCTCACAATATGCAGTGAGGGGTCATTCAGTTAGGGAAGAAGACCCTAGGGTATCTTTTCCTTCTAAGACCAGACCACCCTTCCAGGTCTCCCAAGAAACAAATTTGTTTTTTTTTAAACTTCTGTCTTGGAATCAATATTGTGTACTGGTTCCAAGGCAGAAGAGCAGTAAGGGCTAGGAAATGAGGGTTAAGTGACCTGCCCAGGGTCATACAGCTGGGAAGTGTCTGAGCCCGGATTTGAACCTAGGACCTCCTATCTCTAGGCCTGACTCTCAATCCACTGAGCCATCCAGCTGCCCCTACAAGAAACAAGTTTTATACCTCCTCTTTTTGTTTGTTTCATTTCTAAATTCAGGGAGGAGTGTTTCAGATTTGTTTGGGAGTGTGATATACAGGATTTGGGGAGTAAGAATCTAGGCTTGGTGTTCCTATGTCAGAATGGATGTAGCTGTGAACAAGGAGTAATCCCTTTTCCATACACCAACCAACAGCTCTGACCTGGCAGGCATTTTGAATCTAAACAAGGATTTTTTATGGAGGAAAACTACATTGAAAAAGAAAAACTGAGCCTTTTCCTTCTAGAGTCTTAGATGGTATTAGGGATAATAGGGGAAATGTTTATTCTTGATAAGATTTTGAAATAAATATCCTTATGTTTTTTCATTCCAGCAACTCCAATGATGGTGCCATTGCTCAAATTCCCAGACTAGTGGAGATCACTGCCAACATCTAGAAACTGAGAAAGAAAAATTACAAAGAACAGAGGGACCAGGCTAAAGGACAGGAAGAGGTGAAGAAGGAAGTCATCCTCTTTTCTCTAGTTCTGGTCCTGTCACCTGTGCCCTGGTCAAACTGTAATCGACAGGAAAAAGCATGGCAGAAAGGAAAGTAACAGGCTCAGCCTTGCCAGTTTTAAAGATTAATACATCCAATAAAATCAGTTTACCTATATTCATCCATATGGTAGTGGATGCAGAGGCATCCATGTTAGGCAATCTAGACATGCTCCAAAGGATACTCAAGGTGAGGAGGATTAAGTATGTCAAAATAAACCCAGTTTACATCTCTATGTTTATTTCTATTTCTATCTTTCTCCATCTCTCTGTCTCGAGATTCAGAGAGAGGAATAGATCTATGTAGTTCTATATAGTCATAGTTAATCATATTTATTAGTTCTAAGTCTTTAAAAGGGTTTATTTCTAGAATATTGTTTACATTGTATATTTTTTTTTGGTTCTGCTTTCGTCATTCATCATATTATAAAGCATTTTTATATTTCATAGAAATTATCCCTTTAATCCTTTCTTTTGGCATCAACAATGTTCTATTATATTCATACAGCATAACCTGTTTTCATTTATACTAGGGATAGCATTAAAAACCCCTTATTTGTTACATTAAAATTCTTAGGTATCTTCTTCCTTTCCTCTCCTCTCCAGACTAGGGAAAACATCATTTGGCAAAATGTATATGTATGTATATGTGTGTGTGTGTGTGTGTGTGTGTATATATATATATATATATATATATATATATACATATACATATAAATGTATATGCATGTATATGTGTATATATATATGTATGTATGCATCTATAAAACTATTTCTCTCTATAACTTTTTCCTCTGAAGGTAGAAATATACAAGTCATTGTTCAAACAATATTTCTATTGCTTTATGCAATGTCCTCTTGGTTTTCTTGTTTCACTCTGTTTAATTTAATTTAGGTCTTTCAATACTTAAAAAAAATTAATCTTTTAGGCATTTCTTACAAGGTAGGTATATTCCATTATAATCATATGTCACAACTTACTTATCCATTCACCAATTGATGAGAACCTCCTCAAATTTCTATTCACAAATATTTTAGAAGAGATAGGTTCCTCTATCTCTGATCATCTTAGGAAATACATCTAATAGTATTATTGCTGGGTCAAAAGGTATTTTATAGCTCATTGTACATAATTCCAGATAGGTCTCCAAAAAGGTTGAATCAGTTCACAGGTTCACCAAGAGTGTATCAGTGTCCCCATTCTCCTACAATCCTGCCAACATTTGCCATTTTGTCTGTTTATTATTTTGGTCAATCTGATAGATATGAAATGATATATGAAAGTTGTTTTATTTGCATTTTTCTAATCCATAATGACGTAGAACATATTTTTCTAATCATTAATTTTTTCTGCTCAATAATGACTTACTTAGGACATATATTTTAACATATCTATAATACACATATATAATACACACATACACATATATATCTATATCTATCTATCTATCTATATATATATATATATATATCTTTGATTTCTTCAAAGGAATGTTATTTTTTTTTATATTTTATTTGATCATTTCCAAGCATTATTCATTAAAGACATAGATCATTTTCTTTTCCTCCACCCCACCCCCCATAGCCGACACGTAAATCCACTGGGCATTACATGTTTTCTTGATTTGAACCCATTGCTATGTTGATAATATTTGCATTAGAGTGTTCATTTAGAGTCTCTCCTCTGTCATGTCCCCTCAACCGCTGTATTCAGGCAGTTGCTTTTCCTCGGTGTTTCTACTCCCATAGTTTATCCTTTGCTTATGAATAGTGTTTTTTTTCTCCTAGATCCCTGCAAATCGTTCAGGGACATTACACCGCCACTAATGGAGAAGTCCATTACGTTCGATTATACCACAGTGTATTAGTCTCTGTGTACAATGTTCTCCTGGTTCTGCTCCTCTCGCTCTGCATCACTTCCTGGAGGTTGTTCCAGTCTCCATGGAACACCTCCACTTTATTATTCCTTTTAGCACAATAGTATTCCATCACCAACATATACCACAATTTGCTCAGCCATTCCCCAATTGATGGGCATCCCCTCGTTTTCCAGTTTTTGGCCACCACAAAGAGCGCAGCTATGAATATTTTTGTACAAGTCTTTTTGTCCATTATCTCTTTGGGGTACAGACCCAGCAGTGTTATGGCTGGATCAAAGGGTAGATATTCTTTTGTCGCCCTTTGGGCATAGTTCCAAATTGCCCTCCAGAATGGTTGGATCAGTTCACAACTCCACCAGCAATGAATTAATGTCCCTAATTTGCCACATCCCCTCCAGAATTCATTATTTTCCTTTGCTGTTATGTTAGCCAATCTGCTAGGTGTGAGGTGATAACCTCAGAGTTGTTTTGATTTGCATCTCTGATTATAAGAGATTTAGAACACTTCTTCATGTGCTTATTAATAGTTTTGATTTCTTTATCTGAGAACTGCCTATCCATGTCCCTTGCCCATTTATCAATTGGAGAATGGCTTGATTTTTTGTACAGTTGATTTAGCTCTTTATAAATTTGAGTAATTAAAACTTTGTCAGAGGTTTCTATGAAGACTTTTCCCAGATTGTTGTTTCCCTTCTGATTTTAGTTACATTGGTTTTGTTTGTGCAAAAGGTTTTTAATTTGATGTAGTCAAAATTATTTATTTTACATTTTGTGATTCTTTCTATGTCTTGCTTGGTTTTAAAGTCTTTCCCCTCCCAGAGGTCTGACATGTATACTATTCTGTGTTTACCCAATTTACTTATGGTTTCCTTCTTTATGTTTAAGTCACTCACCCATTTTGAATTTATCTTGGTGTAGGGTGTGAGGTATTGATCTATTCCTAGTCTCTCCCACACTGTCTTCCAATTTTACCAACAGTTTTTATCGAATACTGGATTTTTGTCCCACAAGCTGGGATCTTTGGGTTTATTGTATACTGTCTTGCTGAGGTCGCTTTCCCCCAGTCTATTCCACTGATCTTCCTTTCTGTTTCTTAGCCAATACCAAATTGTTTTGATGACTGCTGCTTTGTAATATAGTTTAAGGTCAGGGACTGCAAGGCCCCCATCATATGTGGGTTTTTTTTCATTATTTCCCTGGATATCCTTGATCTTTTGTTCTTCCAAATGAATTTTGTTATGTTTTTTTTCTAAATCAGTGAAGAAGTATTTTGGTAGTTCACTGGGTATGGCACTAAATAGATAAATAAGTTTGGGTAGGATGGTCATTTTTATTATATTGGCTCGTCCTATCCATGAGCACTTAATGTTTTTCCAATTGCTCAAGCCTAGTTTTAGTTGTGTGGAGAGTGTTTTGTAGTTGTGTTCATATAGTTCCTGTGTTTGTCCTATTTAAGATTTTTGCATCTATGTTCATTAGGGAGATTGGTCTATAGTTTTCTTTCTCTGTTTTTGACCTGCCTAGTTTTGAAATCAGTACCATGTTTGTGTCGTAAAAGGAGTTTGGTAGAACTCCCTCTTTGCGTATTATGTCAAATACTTTGTATAATATTGGGATTAACTGTTCTCTGAATGTTTGATAGAATTCACCGGTGAATCCATCAGACCCTGGGGATTTTTTCTTAGGAAGTTCTTTGATGGCTTGTTGGATTTCATTTTCTGATATGGGATTATTTAAGAATTCTATTTCCTCTTCTGTTAGTCTAGGCAGTTTGTATTTTTGTATATATTCATCCATATCCCCAAAATTGGTGTATTTATTGCCATATAATTGGGCAAAGTAATTTCTAATGATTGCCTTAATTTCCTCTTCATCGGAGGTGCTGTCCCCCTTTTCATCTTTAATGCTGTGAATTTGCTTTTCTTCCTTCCTTTTTTTAATTAGATTGACCAGTACTTTGTCTATTTTGTTTGTTTTTTCAAAGTACCAGCTTCTTGTCTTATTTATTAAATCAATAGTTCTATCACTTTCAGTTTTATTAATTTCTCCCTTAATTTTTAGGATTTCTGGTTTGGTTTTCTGCTAGGGGGTTTTAATTTTATCGCTTTTAAGTTATTTCATTTGCATTTCCAATTGATTGATCTCTGCTCTCCCTAGTTTGTTAATATAAGCATTCAGGGATATGAATTTACCTCTGATTACTGCTTTGGCTGCATCCCAAAAGGTTTGAAAGGATGTCTTGCCATTGTCATTTTCCTCGATGAAATTATTAATTGTTTCTATGATTTCTTCTTTAAACCATTTTGGAGTATCATATTGTTTAATTTCCAATTGGTTTTAGATTTGGCTTTCCATGTACCATTACTAATCATTATTTTTATTGCCTTGTGATCTGAGAAGGCTGCATTCATTATTTCTGCTTTTCTGCATTTGTGTGCTATGTTTCTGTGACCTAATGTATGGTCAATTTTTGTGAATGTGCCATGTGGTGCTGAGAAGAAGGTGTATTCCTTTTTATCCCTATTTATTTTTCTCCAAATGTCTATTAATTCTAATTTTTCTAAGATTTCATTCACTTCTTTTACCTCTTTCTTATTTATTTTTTGATTTGATTTATCTAAATTTGATAATGGTTGGTTTAAGTCTCCCACTAATATGGTTTTACTGTCTATTTCTTCCTTCAATTCTCCTAGTTTCTCCATTAGAAATTTGGGTTCTATATTATTTGGTGCATACATGTTGATTAATGATATTTCCTCATTGTCTAAAGTCCCTTTTAACAAAATATAATTACCTTCCCTATCCCTTTTGATCAGGTCTATTTTTGCTTTGGCTTTATCAGATATCATGATTATCACTCCTGCCTTCTTTCTGTCAGTTGAGGCCCAGAAGGTCTTACTCCATCCTTTAATTCTGACCTTGTGGGTGTCAACCCGCCTCATGTGTGTTTCTTGAAGACAACATATGGTAGGGTTTTGGATTCTAATCCATTTTGCTATCTGTCTACGTTTTATGTATGAGTTCATCCCATTCAGGTTCAAAGTTATGATTGTCATTTGTGGACTCCCTGGCATTTTGATATCCTTCCCTAATTCTAACCTTTTCTTCTTTGGCTCTACCTTTTAGTCCAGTGATTTACTTTGAATCAGTCCCCTTTGTCCCCTCCCTTGATGTTTCCCTTTTTAGTCCCTCCCTTTTTGTTTTCCCTCTCCCTCTCCCCCCCTTGGTTTTCCCTTGTTGGGTAAGATAGAATTCAAGATCCCAATGGATCTGGATGTTTTTCCCTCTCAGAGTTGATTTCCCTGAGATTAAGGTTTAAGTACAAAACCCTCTCTTCCTCTCCTTCTTATAGGAGTTTTCTTCCCCTCCCCTTCCCAATGCAAATATTTGTGTGAGAAAGATTATTCTATTTGGTCTTTCTTTACCCCCTATTTATACATTACATTTTCCCCACATGTTAGTATACATCGATTGATATAAATGTAGTCCTTATAGAAGAGAGTTTGAGTAAAAGAAGAAGATAACATTTTTCTCCTTTCCCCTTTCCTTAATATTTACCTTTTCAGGTATCCCTTGCTCTTTGTTTTCGGTATCAAACTTTCCATAGAGCTCTGGTCTTTTCTTTGCAAAAAGTTGGAAGTCTTCTATTTTGTTGAATGCCCATACTTTTGCTTGGAAGCATATAGTCAGTTTTGCTGGGTAGCTGATTCTTGGTTGAAGACCCAGCTCTCTTGCCTTTCTGAAGATCATGTTCCATGCCTTACGATCATTCAGAGTAGAACTTGCAAGGTCTTGTGTGACCCTGATTGGCATTCCTTTATATCTAAATTGTCTTTTTCTGGCTTCCTGTAGGAATTTTTCTTTTGTTTGAGAGCTTTGGAATTTGGCAATTACATTCCTGGGAGTTGTCTTTTGGAGGTTTAGTGTAGAAGGTGTTCTGTGAGCTCTGTCAGTGGCTGTATTACCTCCTTGTTCTAGAATCTCTGGGCAATTTTCTTTGATTATATCTTGTATCACGATGTCGAGTTTGGTGTTTATTTCTGGCTTTTCTGGAAGTCCAATTATTCTTAAATTATCTATTCTCCCTCTATTTTCCAGATCTGTCACCTTGTTGGTGAGATATTTTATGTTCTCTTCTAATTTCTTGGTGTTTTGGCTATGCTTTATTAATTCTTGCTCTTTTACATGATCGTTGTCTTCCAGGTGCCTGATTCTGGCCTTTAAAGCCTGGTTTTCCTTTTCAGTTTGGTCAAACTGGTTTTGTAGATGTGTGAATTTCTTTTGCATTATTTCCCACTTTTCCTCCCAGAAGGCTTCCATCTTTTTGGTCAGTTCTGATTCAAATTCTTCATGGGTTTGTGGAGAGTTTCCATTTCCTTTGGAAGGTGTTGGAGCATTTTCTTGTGTATTGTCTCCTATCTCCTCTGTATTTTGTATTTTGGCTCCATAGAATGTGTCCAAAGTTGCCCCTTTCTTCTTATTTTTCTTGGGATTTTGTGGCTTCTGTGCTTCTGTGGAGTTTGCCACCTCTGAATGGGGAGGATTAGCTTTTCTTATCTCTGTCTGGTGTTCTGAGGCTTTAGTCCCGGGCAGATTGTCGGTTCTATGAGCTTTCCCTGGGTTAAACTGAGTATGCCTTAAGGCAATGACTTTCACTGGACCTGGAAAGGAAGGGTTGGACCAGGGGGCCACACTCTCCACCGGCTCTCTCTGTTTCCCTGCTGCTAAGGTGCCCCCTCCACTGGGTCGGGTTGCTTTCTGGAAGTTGCCTTCAGAATAGCTGGCCATGAGGCTGTTTTGTCGGCCCTGAGGGTTGCTGTTGTTTCAGAGGACCCTGCTTCCTGTGGGGGATGGGCCATGGCTTCCCGGAGCTCTGAGGGCAGTGTCTTTCACTGGGACTTGGATAGAAGGCCCTGAGGTTTGCTGTTGTTTCAGAGGACCCTGCTCTCTGCGGGGGAAGGAGCCGCGGCTTCCCGGAGCTCTGAGGGCAGTGACTTTCACTAAGACTTGGATAGCAGGATCCAGCTGGTGAGGCTGTCTTGCCCTCCTTGAGGGTTGCTGTTGTTTCAGGGGACCCTGCTCTCTTAGGGGGGTGGGGCCGCGGCTTCCCGGAGCCTTGGACTCTGCGCTCCTACCCCTTAGGTCCGAGTGATCTCGGGTTCTGGCTTTTGAGGGGGGCCGTACCTTTTGATCCAGGTCCAGATCCAGGAGGAGGGTTCCCAGGGTCTATGCTGTTGATCGTTTTGAATTTCAGAGCCTTTGGAGCTTATAGTTTGAGATCGGTCGGGAAGGGTTTTCCAGAGATCTGAACTTTAGCTTTCTCTAAGCCACCATCTTGACCGGAAGAATCCAAAGGAATGTTATTTTTAATAGTTTCTCCCCTTTTACACAAGTTTAATAATTTTTCCCCTGAATAAAATATAGGATTTTCTCTAAAATTAACCAATCAATAAGCATTTATTAAGTTTCTACTGTGTTCCAAATACAGTATTAGATGGTGTTTACCAGTAAAGGGAGTTTTCCAAGAATTAGCTCATTTATTTAGTAGTTCTGACCCTGAAGATCTTTGTAGCTAGATAATAGAGACCAATCTCAGCATACGTCTTTTGGAGCATGAAATAAGGGGAAGTCTGTAATTATGTTGACCGATCTCAAAAGAAGTCAATAACTTACAACGTCCAGACTGGGATCTATTTTTCTTAGGGCACAATAAAAGTTGGCAGATCCTAGTCCTTAGATGTCATAAAAATCTTTAGAGAACCCAACATGGAATACTAAAGGAAATTAGCAACAGGTCTCTGTAGAGTAGGGTTCAGGGACAAATGAGCCCTCTACATTCTCTTCAGAACTATCAGAGCCTGGTTCTAACATATAGTCCAAATTCAAGAAGAAAGTGTGGAAGGAAGTAAACAAACAAACAAAAAAGAGAACTATATTAGAACTAATGACACTTAAGAAGCAAATCCCAAAGAGGATAATGACTTTTCAGTAACTACAAAAAATGTCTCAAAAATTATAGCATGGCAAAAAGGTAAGGAATGAGATAAAAGTTTAAAAATGATATAATAAAACACATGAGAGCTCTAAAGTAAAGATTTGTTAGGAGAATATATTGCTTAGTTTAAGAAGTACAAAATCTCACCGTTATAGGCTCAAAAAAATTAGAATAGTCCAAACAAGTTTATGATTCCATGAATCAAGATGAATTATTAAAACAAAGTCAAAAGAATGGGGACAAGGATGATGATGAAATGTGAAGATGAAAATGTGAGGTAACATTTTTTCAAAAACAGGTATATTGAAAACATGTCAAAGATATAAAAGCATTTAAGAATCACTGGAAACTATTAGAATCATGAAGCCAAATAATAATTGACCAAAAAGTACATTGGATATATCCTGAAATTAAATTCAAACTGAAAATTCAAATAAATATCATAACCAAAATCCAGAAATTCAGGATAAAATAAAAATAAAACATTTCAAGAAGCCTTAAAGAAATACTTCAAAGACAACGAATATCAAGGGAATCAATGAAAAAAATATGAAGAAAGTAGACTTAGCTATACCATACTTCAAATTATACTATAAAGCAATATTCATCAAAACAATCTAAACTGACCAAGAAATAGAATAGTGAATCATTGGAATAGATTAGGAAATAGACACATGACAGTTAATATCTATAGCAACTTAGTGTTCAATAAACCAAAATATTAAGGCTTTTCAGAAAGGAATTTGTAATTTGCCAAAAGCTACTAGAAAAATTGGAAAACAATATGGCAGAAACTCAGTCTATATACTAAGATAAAGTTAAATGGATACTACATCTAGAAATAGTGAATGACATCATAAATAAATTAGGACTAACATAGAAAAGTTGACCTATGAGACTTACAGATAAAAGAAAAATTTATGACTAAATAAGAAATAGGGAACATTTCAAAAATTAAATAGGTTTTATACAAACAAATCCAGTGCAAACAAGATTAAAATGAAACAAGAAATTTTGCAGGGAAATTATAGAAAACATCTCTGACAAAGATTTCATTTCTCAAATACATAAATGAGTCAAATTTGCAAGAATGCAAAGCATTCCTCGATTGAAAAATGATAAAAGGATATGAACATGCAGTTATCAGAGGAAGAAATTAAAACTCATTAGTCATATGAAAAACTATTTGAAATCAATTTTGGTTAGAGAAATTAAAATTTTTAAATACTCTGAGATATACCTTACAATTATCAGATTGGCTACCATGACCAAAAAAGGAAAATGGCAAATATTAAGAGGCAAATATTAAGTGGAAAAATTCAGAAACTAATACCCTATTGGTGGAACTGTGAACTGATAAAACCATTCTAGAGAGCAAACTTGAACCATTCTCAAAAGGGCCAGAAAACCATGAATACCCTTTGATCTAGCAATACCATTACTATTTTTTGTATACCTACCTAGGCAATTAGTGATAAAGGAAAAGAACCTACCTACACTAAAATATTTTTAGCAGCTCTTTTTTTTTTTGTAGTGGTAAAGAAATGACAATGAAGATTGTCCATCATTTGAGGGAATGGATGAACAAGTGGCGGTATATGGTTGTAATGGAATATTGCCGCACCATAAGAAATGACAAACAAAATGAATTCAGAAATACCTGAAAGGATCAATATGAATTGCTGCAATATGAAGTGAGCAGAACCAGGAGAACAATGTATATGGCAGCAGAAATATTATATGATGATCAACTGTGAAGGACTAAACCAATATCAGCAAAGCAAGTTTCCAAGAAAACCACAAGAGACTCAAAATGAAAAATTCTATCCACAGCCAAAGAGGGAACTGTTGGAATTTTGTTGCATACCAAAGCATGCTACCTTCTACTTTATTTCCTTCATAAGATTTTCATTATATATATATATATATATATATATATATATATATGATATGTGTCTTTTGCCAACAGATGAGAAATAGTGAAATATGTATTGCATAGAAGCATTGCTATAACCTACAACAGATTACCACCCTATGGGTTGGGAAAAGAAGGAAAGGGAGCAACTCTGAATCTTCAAATGTCAGAAAATAATTATCAAAAATTGTTCCTATATGTAATTGGAAAATTAATTAATTAAATAAAAGAAATAGTCCACGTATTGAGGAACCATAGTTTAAAACAAAATTTTGTATCTATCCTAAAAGGAAAGCTTGGAATATAATATTCCAAAAAGCAAAAATACAGGCTTACATTCAAGAATATCTCTCCCAACAAAATAGTTTAATCATACAGCAGAAAAAATGTGATTTTAGTGAAATTGAGGACTTTATAATATTAATGATGAAAAGAACATAGCCTTTCAAATGCCATCATGGCCATTAAGATTAATGCACAAAAGTAATCAGTATGAGCAATGAGAAGAATCTGTAAATGAAGAATAGTTAGCACTCTAATATGGAGGGGGGAGAAACAAAAAATATCAATGCCATTAAAGGTCATAAAGAAAGTTAATAAGGTAGACAGTAAGCATTTTATTTTCTTTTTAAGTTTTCATAATCTCAAGAAAGGAATGAAAAGTGAGGGAAGGGCAATATATTAGGGAACAAATAAGTAAGATTGAGGGGACTTAGTATTTCACATAATCAGGGTATAATAGAAAGCTAAAAACAAGAAAATGAAGGGCAGATATCACTTGAAGCTTACTTTCGAATGAAACTTGAAAGAGGGCAGAATACACACATGCACATGAAGGAAACATGATTAGAGGATTCCCTAATCAATTTAATTAATTCATGGATCAACCTCATGTTATTATGGATCACAGACCTTTGTTTGAAGGCATTTGAAGAGTATCTCCCATGTAAATATGATCATATTCACTTGCACTCTGCTGAGGGAATATTCAGAGCTCAAGATATTTGTTTTCTAGCTCCAGGACCCTTAAAACTCTAGATTTGCACAGTTTTATTTGAAACTGTGGGATTATTTTAACAGATTATTATTTTTGCCTCTTAGATTTCATTTGGAATTAATCAAGGAAAATTTCCTAATTCATGGAATGGATTGTTTCTAGGTTTCAACAAGCAGCTAGAGGATGTAATGGATAGTGTGCCAGACCTAGAATCAGGAAGACTCCTCTTACTAATTGTGTGATCCTGGGAAAGTCACTTAACCCTATTTTTCTCAGTTGCCTCACATGTAAAATGAGTTAGAGAAGTAAATGGCAAACCACTCCAGTATTTTTGCCATTAAAAAATCAAAATGGAGTAATGAAGAGTTGGCCATCACTAAAAAATGACTAAAGGGTTTCAATAAAGGTGAGCAATCAGATCACTTCCCTTTTCCTTCTAAAGTTAACAGTTAATAATCTTGGCTTTAGCAAAAAGAAAATGCAAAGACACAAAAGAATCACCACAAGATGCCAGCAGGCATATCTAACCTTTTAGAAAGGTGCCCCTTGTCTTCAAACAAAGGTCCACACTATATTATATGTGCAATTCTTATGATTTCTCAAATACCTCTATTACTTTCCTCTCCCTACAAAAGATATTCGAATACAATTGCATATCATTGTATTCTAAATAACAATTCATCTCAGGAAGTGAAAGGAATATGGGATGACTAAAATGGAATTTGGAAGTAAAGAAAGTAATGGAGAAATCTCAAAATTTGTCCAAGATATCATTAAATATATTATATTTCTCTTCTTTTGTTGTTGTTGTTATTGCTTGGACCTGGAATTTCAATTGGCAACAGCTTATAGTCTTTATGTATTGACTGGGGTCCAAAGATATTAAGTAATTTGGCTGTGATCACATAGTTAGAAAATGTAAGGGACCAATTAAAAAAAAAAAGATTTTCACGACTCCAAGGAAAGCTCTCTATCTAAAAGAGACACTATAACTGAAAGACTAAAATAATCTCAATCAAATTTTTGTTCTATCAATTATGTCCAAAAAAGACCAAGAAAAGGAAGATAATATAGACTTCAGATAGCAAAATAAATACAAATAAATTAATAGTGGAGTTAACCATCAACAAAAAGTGGAAGTTTACTGAGGTACAATTACTTTGTCACTTTTTCTTATTTGTGTCAGTTTTTATGCTTGGTTTTTTAATTGCGATTTATTTCTTGTGCTTTTGTTCATTTTAACATTTGTCAATGTACTTATCAATGGAAGTTGAAAGAAAATGTAAATTAAGTAAAAATGTCATTAATTTCTGTTTGACTTCCTCTGTTAGAAAAACAAAATAAAACAAAATAAAGCAAACAAAAACAAAAACAAAAACCCACATACATACTTTCAATTTGATTATAGTCCCCAAAACAACTCTTAGATTTCCTTTCCTTCCCTTGCATTTTTCCATCTGATAGCTCCTGCTGGGAAACAATCACTGAAATTTCTTATGCTTCATGTTGCTAACCTAGATTGTATCAATATACTCCATTTGTTATATGTGTGTTACTGTTTACTTAAAAGTGCTTAAATCACCTCCTCTTATCAATGGAAACCTTCCAAGATATTTAAAAGCAGGCCTTTAAACCTTTCGGCAGAAATAAAGCAAAAATGGCAGGTGGTTTCTTGAAAGAGGTAGGACACATTTAAAGCAACTCACTCGGGGAAAAAATCTACCATTGCTTATAGTCCATTTAGACACTATCGCAAAGGATTAATGTGTTTGGGAGTGATTTGGTATTCTTTCTATTTACTGAATGAGAACACTAGAAGCTTAACAGAGTCATGTTTGTTATACTTGAGAAAAGTAGAAATGAAACATTAAAAACCTTTTTATCAATAAAAAATAAAGGAGTTTTAACAATGGCAAGTAAGAAGGAAAGGAAATTAGTTTCATCAAAAGAAAAATCATGAAAGATTTATAACATTTTGCTCATAAGACATCTTTTTGAGCATCACAAGTTAGAACAAATGAAGGCTTTTGAGCTCAAGTCTTTAATTAAGAAAACAATAGGCTTTTTAAAAAAGGTTATCTATTTAATATGGCTAATGTGATGCTTTTATTTGATTTTAAATTTAAAACAACTTATAAAAATAAGGTTGGCTATCCTAATCTTTCCCACTTTGAATTTCAGTAGCATTTAACTGGCCAATTTCACAGCTTATGTACCCAGAAGCACTGTTCCATCTCCAATGTGAACCAGTACACCCCTCTTTGGCAGCCTGGTCCTCACTTCCCTGACACAACTAAGGGCTTATTATAGAATTACTAGACAGTGTAAATGCCTGAGAAATTATCACCCTATTGTAACTCAGAATTACAGGGTTCAAGACATCCCTCAACTTCAGTATCCCAAGTAGTAGTGATTAATAAATGGGTCAGTGCAACTGGAACTGTGTTTATTAATATTTTATTAATAATATTTTAAGAGAAAGTTTCATGCTGGGAGCTAAGATGGTGGCATGAGGAAAACTCCTCTCATTCAAACTCTCTCCACACACAAAAATGAAAATAAATTGCCTCAGAACTAATGAATGCAAGAGAGATGAATCTTGCTAAAGTAAGAAGAGAGAGTAGACTAGGAAATGTGGCATGGGAGAACTAGCAGAATGTGGAATAGCCCAACACATGGATTTGAAGCCAGAGGCAACAAGGTGGCAGAATGAGAACCAACTCAGTTTAGAGGATTATTGGGGAACCAGCAGTAGAAGGAGTGGAATACAGTTCAACAAAAGAGCTTCAAGTTTCTCCAGAGCAAGCCAGCAGGAACACACCATTCCGTGAGACCAAAGACAATCAGCCTTATCCCAACAGCAGAGAAATCTACTCTGTGAGTTTGGAACAGGTCTCGCTCTATCTTAGAGGCAGAGAAAAACCCTAGCAGATAGACAAAGTAAAGGAAAAAAATTACTAGAAAATTGATCAAAGGCAAATAAACCCTAAAATCATTAGAAAGACATTTTATTACCTAGGAAGGTCAAAATATGAAGTCAGAAGAGGATAATAATGGCAAATATGAAACACATGAAGCTTCAAAGGAATGTGATAAAGGGTGTAAGACCCCAAGAACTTGAAAAGAAGTTAAAAAATAATATGAGAATTGATAGAAAGACTCAACAGCTTGAAAACAGATTCACTTAAGGACAATGAGCCAAATGGAAATGAAGGGGGGAAAGACTTAAAACCATTAAAGAAAATAGCTCATCAAAAAAAAAATAGAATTGACAAAAGAAAAGGAAACATAAAAGTTCAAGAAAGAAAAAAACTGTCTAAAAATTAGAATTAGGTAAGTGGAAGATAATGTATTCATAAGATATCAGGAAACAATAAGACAAAATCAAAA
The DNA here is from genome assembly GCF_027887165.1 of Monodelphis domestica. Classification (NCBI taxonomy): domain Eukaryota; kingdom Metazoa; phylum Chordata; class Mammalia; order Didelphimorphia; family Didelphidae; genus Monodelphis; species Monodelphis domestica. The sequence goes on from NC_077231.1 coordinate 127,954,207, forward strand.
GAATGAAAAAAATAAAGAAATTTTGAAATTCCTCATTGTAAAAACAACTGAACTGGAAAGGGATAAAGGAGAAATAACCTTTGGATCATCAGAATACCTGAAAATCATGATGAAAAAAAAAACTGAATTTATATTACAAGAAATCATCAGGGAAAACTGCCTTGATATCTTCACCCAAGAGAGAAAAATGGTAATTGAAAGAATTACCTGATCACCTCCTAAAAGAAATGCCAAAATAAAATATTCAAAGGTTGCCAAATTCCAGAATAATCTGACTAAGAAAAAGTAGTGCAAGAAGCTGGAAGGAAGCAATTCAAATATTGTAGAAACACATCCAAGCTAATACAGGACCTAGTGAGGATATAGAATATTATATTCCAAAAGGCAAAGGATGTAGGGTTACAACCAAGAATCACTTACCCAACAAAACTGATAACAATTCTTCACGGGGAGTAATTAATATTTAATGATTTTCAGGCATTCCTGAATCCACACCCCACCTAAAAAATCAGATCTGGGGAATCAAGATGGTGGCATGGAGGCAGCAAAAGTTCAGACCTCTGAAAACCCTTCCTTAATGATTACAAACTAAATGCTCCTAGGGGACTGAAAATCAAACCTAACAACAAGACAGAGCCAAGGAACCCTCCTGCTGGATTCAACTTAAAAGGTAAGCTCCCAAAAGGCAGAATTTGAGAACACTTGGATCTAAGAGGAAGGAAGAAGGAAGGTACCAGGAGCACTTCCCCACCTAGAGCTCTAAGCCTCCAGTGGTACCTGGAAGTTCTGAGTGGGTAAGGATGCTAGTCTGGAAGGAGTCCCTTATGGGCAAAGCAGTGCCAGGCTCAGTGTGTCAAACAGGTGGTAGGAAAGCAGTTAGGCAAGAAGCTCAGAGCACAGAGCAGGTAGCCTATTTGCAGTAGTGGAGACACTCCATATTCCCCCCCCCCCCCAAGGTTTTGGTCTCAGGGCAAATCCAGCTCTGCAACTCAATTGGACTTAATAACATCAAGTCCTTCAGACGGCAGAGAAGCTCAAGCTACAACACCCCTCCCCCACCGACTGCACTGAGAGATTTGCTGACAAAACTCCAAGGTTGAAGGCTGACAGAAAAGCCCAAACCCACAGAAAAATGAGAGGAACAAAAATGCAGGCAACTGCAGGGAGTAAAGGAGGGCTAAATATGAGCAAACAAGAGGAAAAGAGAAATTACAATCAACAGCTTCTATGCAGTCAATGAACAAAGAGCAAATGGAACCGAGAATGATGAAGGAACATCAAGAAAAAAGACAGAAACTCCAGCAAATTGGATACAGGCTTTGGAAGAATTCAAAATACAATTCAAAACACAATTAACAGAGACTGAAGACAACTGGGAAAAGAACTTAAAAAGTAAGATAAGTCATCTGGAAAGAGAAAACAGTGTCTTGAAAGTCAAAATTAGTCATATTGAAAATGAGGCAAAGGAGATGAAAGATGAGGGGAAGAAAATTATAGATGAGACAGAGAAGATGAAACATGATCTCCAAAGAAAATCAGAGCAGAAGGAGAAGGATGACCAAAAAGCCAGGGAAGAAATCCAGTCTTTAATATCCAGAATACAACAACTAGAAGCAAGCGACTTCACAAGGCAGCAGGACCCTATAAAACAAAACCAAAAGAATGAAAAAAATTGAGGAAAATATGAAGCATCTCATTCACAAAACAGAAGATTTAGAAAATCATTCCAGGAGAGACAACTTAAGAATCATTGGTCTACCAGAAGACCATGGCAAAAGAAAAAAACCTGGACATCATACTACAGGAACTTATCCAAGAAAACTGTCCCAATATTCTAGAAAAAGAGGGAAAGGGGGAGATTGAAAGAATCCACAGATTACCTCCTGTACTTAATCCCCAACTGACAATACCCAGGATTGTTAAAGCCAATTTCAAGAACTATTAGACCAGGGGAAAAAATATTACAATCTCCCAAGAAAAAGTCATTCAGATACCATGTAACCACAGTGAGGATAACACAGGATCTGCCTGCATCTACACTAAAGGACCAAAAGTAATGGAATATGATATTCTGGAAAGCAAGTCACAATCATGATATCTGACAAAGCCAAAGTAAAAATAGATCTAGTTAAAAAAGATAGGGAAGGTAATTACATCCTTATAATAGGTAGTATAGACAATGATGAAATATCATTACTTAACATGTATGCCCCAAATGGCATAGCATCCAAATTTCTAAAAGAGAAACTAGGGGAGCTCAAGGATGAAATAGATAGAAAAACTATACTAGTGTGGTACCTGAACCTTCCTCTATCATAACTAGATCAGAAATCAAACCAAAAAATAAATAAGAAAGATGTTAGAGAAATGAATAAAATATTAGAAAAATTAGAGTTAGTAGATATGTGGAGAAAAATAAATAGGGACAAAAAGGAATATACCTTCTTTTCAGCAGTACATGGTACATTCATAAAGATCAACCATGTACTAGGGAATAAAAACATTGCAAACAAGTGCAAAAGGTCAGAAATAATAAATGCAACTTTCTCAGATCACAATGCAATGAAAATAATAATTAGTAAGTGTACATGGAGAGACCAATAAAAAATTAATTGGAAATTAAACAATACGATTCTCCAGAATCAATTAGTTAAAAAACAAATCATAGAAACAATTAATAATTTCATTGAAGAAAATGAAAATGATGAGACATCCTTTCAAAATATATGGGATGCAGCCAAAGCAGTACTCAGGGGGAAAATTTATATCCTTGAGTTCATATATTAACAAATTAGAGAGGGCAGCAGTCAATGAATTGGGCATGCAAATTAAAAAACCAGAAAGTGAAAAAATTAAAAATCCTCAAATGAAGACTAAATTAGAGATGCTAAAAATCAAAGGAGAAATTAATAAAACTGAAAGTCAAAGAAATATTGATTTAAAAAATAAGACTAGAACTTGGTACTTTGAAAAAACAAATAAAAGAGACAAAGTACTGGCCAATTCTAATTAAAAATAGGAAAGAAGAAAACCAAATTGACAGTATCCAAGATGAAAAGGGTGACCTCACCTCTAATGAAGAGGAAATTAAGGCAATCATTAAAAATTATTATGCCAAACTATGACAATAAATATGTCAATCTAGGTGATAAGGATGAATATTTACAAAAATATATATTGCCTAGACTAACAGAGGAAGAAATAGATTGCCTAAACAACCCGATATCTGAAAAAGAAATTGAACAAGCCACCAAAGAACTCCTTTAGAAAAAATCCCCAGGTCCAGAGGGATTTGCAAATGAATTCTATCAAGCATTCAATGAACATCTAATCCCAATATTATAGAAAGTATTTCACAGAATAAGGAAAGGAGGAGTTCTACCAAATTCCTTTAACAACACAAATATGGTACTGATTCCAAAGACAGTCAGGTCACAAACAGAGAAAAAAAACTATAGACTAATCTCCTTAATGAAGATAGATGCAAAAATCTTAAATAGGATACTATCAAAGACTCCAGCAAGCAAACATGAGGGTTATCCACTATGACCAGGTAGGATTCAAACCAGGAATGCAAAAATGGTTCAATATGAGGAAAACCATCCACATAATTGACCATATTAACAAGGAAACTGACAAAAATCACATCATTGTCTCAATAGATGCAGAAAACGCCTTTTACAAAATACAACACTCATTCCTATTGAAAAAACTAGAATGTATTGGAATAGGAGGGCCTTTCCTAAAAATAATACCATCAACAAATATCATCTGCAATGGGGATAGACTAGATGTCTTCCCAATAAGATCAGGAGTGAAACAAGGATACCTATCATCACCTCTATTATTTAACATTGTACTAGAAACTCAAGCAGTAGCAAATAGAGAAGAAAAATAAATTGAAGGTATTAAAATAGGTAATGAGGAGACCAAGCTTTCTCTCTTTGCAGATGACAGGATGGTCTACTTAAAGAATCCTAAAGAATCAATGAAAAAGCTATTCAAAATAATCAACAACTTTAGCAAAGTTGCAGGATACAAAATCACCTCACACTTAGCAGATTGACTAACATGACATCAAAGGGAAGTAATGAATGCTGGAGGGGACGTGGCAAAGTCCGAACATTAATGCATTGCTGGTGGAGTTGTGAACTGATCCAACCATTCTGGAGGGCAATTTGAAATTATGCTCAAAGGGAGATAAAAGACTGTCTGCCCTTTGATCCAGCCATAGCACTGCTGGGTTTATACCCCAAAGAGATCATAGGGAAAAAAAGACTTGTACAAAAATATTCATAGCTGCACTATTTGTGGTGGAAAAAAATTGGAAAATGAAGGAATGCCCTTCAATTGGAGAATGGCTGAACAAATTGTGGTATATGTTGGTGATGGAATACTATTGTGCTCAAAGGAATCATAAACTGGAGAAATTCCAAGGGAACTGGAATGACCTCAAGGATTTGATGCAGAATGAAAGGAGCAGAATAAGGAGAACATAGTACACAGAAATTGTTACACTGGTACAATTGAATGCAATGGATTTCTCCATTAGTGGCAATGCAGTGATTCTGAACAAGTTGGAGGGATCTATGAGAAAAAACACTTTCCACATTCAGAGGAAAAACTTTGGGAGCAGAAACACAGAAGAAAAACAACTGCTTGAATACATGGGTGGAAGGGATATGGTTGGGAATGTAGAATCTAAATGAACTTCCTATGGAAGCACCAACAACAAGGAAATAAATTTTGATCAAAAACACATGTAATCCCCAGTAAAATTGCATGTCAGCTATGGGGTGGGTGATGGTATGGGATTGAGGGAAAAATATGATTCTTGTAACCAAGAAATAATGTTCTAAATTGACTAAATAAATTAATTTAAATTTTAAAAAATCAGATCTGAAAAGAAAATTTGATCAATAAATTCACACAAAAAAGCCATAGGAAGATGAACATAAATGTGAAAAATTAAGGGTTCAAAAAGGTTGAATGAATTACATTTATTCATGCTAAAATGATAATTGAGATACTTAAGATATCTATGGTACTTGAAATACTTAAGGTACCTAAAGCATTCTAGATAGCTAAGGTACTTAAATATTTTATGACTATTAGTACAACGAAAAGGTAGTATGGGGGCAGCTGGGTAGCTCAGTGGATTGAGAACCAGGCCTAGAGACGGGAGGTCCTAGGTTCAAATCTGGCTTCAGCCACTTCCTAGCTGTGTGACCCTGGGCAAGTCACTTGACCCCCATTGCCCAGCCCTTACCACTCTTCTGCCTTGGAGCTAATACACAGTATTGACTCCAAGATGGAAGGTAAGGGTTTAAAAAAAAAAGAAAAGGTAGTATATATAGAAAGAAGAAAGGGAGTAAGCTGAATAGGATGGGATGATATCTAGAAATAAAAATCAGGGAACAAGAAAAATGATCACACTGAGAGAAAAGAAAAGGAAAGATAGCAGGATATAAATTATCTTACCTGAAGAAGCACAAGTCAATACAGTGGAGAAGAAGATGGTGGGTGAGTGGAAGGTAATACTTGAATGTTACTCTCATCAGATTTAGCTAAAAGTTGGAGTAAAGTGCACATTTAGTCAGCTATAGAAACCTAGAAGTGGGAGGTTAAGGGGATGGAAAAATGGAAGGGCAAATTGGGGAAGCAGTGGTCAAAAGCAAAATATTGGTGATCAAGTAAAGGATGAAAGGAGAGAAAAAGAAGGATAAACAGAGGAAAATAAGATGGAAGCAAATGCACAGTTAGTAATCATAATTATACAGGTGAATGAAATTACACATAAAATGGAAAAGGAAAGTGAAATGGCTTTTAAAAAAAAACAGAAATCCAAAATATGCTTTGTACAAGAAGCACATTGAAAAATCAGGAAGGTCCCCTCAGAGTAAAAGTAAAGGGCTATACAATAATCACTTATCCTTAAGCTAAAGTTATTTTTGTTAATAGCAATCATGATATCAGATAAAGCAAAAGTAAAAATTGATTTCATAAAATGAGGAAGAAATTAAAACCTGATTAAAATAATTCAATAAAATTACAATTAACAAAGGATAGTAAAAATAAAGGTTAAAAATTAAATGAAAATTAGATAATCTTATTCTAAAAATGAGTATGTCAAAGAACAAATCATAAGAACAATCAACAATTTAATTAAAGTGAATGACAATTAGGAGACAACACATCAAAACTATGGGATTCAGGCAAAGCTCTATGTAAACAGGAATTTCTATTTCTAAAGGTTTACATCAATAAAATAGAGTATGAACAGATCAATGAGTTAGACAGGCAACTAAAAACCTAGGAAAAGAAAAAAATTAAAAATCTCCATTTAAACACCAAGTTGGAATTCCTGAAAATCAAAGGAGAGATGAATAAAATTGAAAATAAGAAAACCACTGGACTAATAAATAAGATAAGGAGCTGATTTTATGGTGGGAGATCAATAAAATACATAAACCATTGTTTAATTAAAAAGAAAAAAGAAAACTAAAAATTCAAAAATAGAAAAGTATAAATCACAATAAAGGAAGAAATATTAAAGCCTTATTAATGATTATTTTGCCCAAGTATACACCAAATAAATCCAAAAAAAGTAAGTTAAATAGATGAATATTTAAACAAATATCAATTTCACAGATTAACAGAATAGAATATGGAATACTTAATCTTCCATATCTGAAAAAAGAAATTGAACACACCATCAATGAATTCCATAAGAACCATTCCCAGGGCCAGATGAACTCACAAATTAAGTCTTCCAATCATTCAAAGAATAATTAAATCTAATAATAGATAAACAATTTTGAAAAATGGGGAACAAAGGAATTCTTACAAGTTCCTTTTATGGCATAAATATGGGGCTATTTAAACCAGGAAGAGCAAAAATAGAGAAAGAAAACTATACCCAAACTCCCTAATGAATATTGATGCAAAAATTTTAAATAAAATATTACCAAAGAGATCACAGCAATATATCACAAGGCTCATACACTATGACCAAGTTAATTTTAAACCAGAAATACTGAAATAGTTCAATATTAGGAAAACTGAGGAATGACTGAACAAGTTGTGATATATGATTGTAAGGGAATACAATTATGCCATTAGAAATGATGAATAGGATGAGCTCAGAAGAACCTGGAAAGACTAATATGAACTGATGAAAAGTGAGCAGAATCAGGAGTACACTTTAAATTGCATCAGAAATATTATATAATGATCAACTGTGAAGGACAAAGCAAGGTTCCAAGATAACCTCAAGAGGACTCATGATGAAAAATGCTATCCACAGCCAAATAAGGAACTGATGGAATCTGATTGTAAATCAAAGCATTCTACTTTTCACTTTATTTTCTACATGAGTTTTTTCTTGTATGTACAATATGTTTCTTCTTTCCAAGACATGAAGAATGTGGAAATACATATTGTATGAATACACTGACATAACCTATATCAGATTATTTACAATTTCAGTCAAGAAAGAAAGGAGAGAGGAAATGAATATGAATATAGAATGTCAGAAGAAATTTTAAAAATGTAATTACATTTTTTAATTACATGTAATTAGAAAAAGAGGCTAAAAGTTAAAAAATAAAATTTTAAGTACTCTGGCTAAAGCAAAAATCAAGTTTATCTTGTAGCATCCAAAAAAAAAAGGTAAAGAGTAAATTAGGTTGTTGTTTTTTCTTTTTGAGGCATGCTAGTCTCTAATAAAGGTCAAAAAGGGAAATTCCAAATTCCTAAACTGGGAAGCTTAACATTTGGGATTCTTGGATGCCTTCCTTCAGTTATCATATGCATGACCCTAGTAGCTAAGATGGGGTTTTGAAGCTTCAATTTTAGGCAGTAACCAAGGATTTGGTCTAGCTTTTTTAGGAACAATGTTTAAAGGCATATAGTAACCAATATGTTTAGGTTATCCTATATATTTCTGCTAACACAAAGGAAGGAAAGAGGAGGCAAAAGGAACCCTTTGCACAATGGAGCAGTCCAACAACTGTTGCATTTCCGTGAGTGTGTATGTGTGTGTGTGCATGTGTGTGTGTGCGTGCGTGTGTGTGTGTGCATGTCTGTGCGTGTGTGTGTGTGCGTGTGTGTGTGTGTGTGTGTGTGTGTGTGTGTGTGTGTGTGTGTTTATGTCTACATATTCTCCTGTGTTTCCTTGAGAACTTTTTGTATTCTGGGCTGACCTTCAAGTTAACCAAGATTTAGGGCACAGAGAATTCTAAAAGATTTGGGTGATGAGTCAGTGTTTCACAGTCAAAAAATTTTTTAGATTGAATTGGGATTTTTCTGTTGCATATTTGGCCCATTTCAGATATTTTTTCTCCGCTTTTGTCAGTTTTCATGAGTAACATTTCCACTTATTCTTGCAATATTTCTGTCAAGGTGATGAGTGCAAATGTGGTAAAATTCACTGTCTTTGATGGTCAAAAGAGTTTGCCATAAAATATTTCCAAATGTTTATCATATTTTAAATCTGTTATCTACTTATTCTTTTCATGAAGATAGTTTTAATAATACATGATGTTTCAGTGTAGCCTATATATCTTAAGATTCTCTCATTTATTTTTACTGTTGTGATAAATTTTCCTAACGTGTTTTCTCTCTTCTTAACTTTTGTTTTTACTTATTTTAAAGTATATTTTGATTTAGTTTGGGAGGTCATGATTAATTCTTCATAGATTTTCCCAACCCCTTATGTTCTCTAAGTGTTGTTGGCAGATATGCTACCATTATTTCCATGCTCATCTTTTTGGAAATATATATCACAATCATTAAAATAAAAGTTGACCCAATATTCCATGAAATGATTTTTGTCATTTTATTGAAATATAGGATAAAGCCAAGTCCATTAACTCCTTTATTTGCTTCTCTAAGGAAAAATTCTGAATTCCTCTCCATTAGTCTTCAAATTCCTTTTGACTCCTGTTTTCATTCATGAGGATAATGGTGAGATTGATATAGTGCATTTCCTCCAGTAATATGTCTACTTGCTTATCATTGGGAAATGATCACATTTAGAAAACAAACAGCTTAATTATTTTTTATTATAGTTTGAGAACTGTATGGTTCTTTGCAGCCTCCCTTCCCTTTTCCTACCAACCTGCTGTTATTACTGCAGATGTAGTGGGACCTCAATGGATTAAATACAATTTGCATTTTTAATTGCTTCATGGATTGTTTCAGTCAAGGAATTAATCATCAATTCCCTAGCCTACTAGAAGTAATTATCTAGGCTTGTCCTCATAAAGTAGACAGTCTTTTCCTAAATCAGTATTGAAACTTTTTCAAACCTTGATTGAACCTTCTGAAGATTTGGCATAGATTTCAATAACTCAACACCACCTCTATGAAACATCAAAATATAACTTTGAGGAGGTGGAGGTGATTGGAAATTCCTTCTCCCAAACTGTAAAACTAATGCACTCAGTTTCCAGAATTAGGAAAGTGACTACACTTCTGAACTCTGATCCCATTAATCCAAATCCAGAGTTTTGAATTCATTGGTCAATTCTATATTTTAAGAAAAACATTAATTGGGAGCACTGTCCAGAGGAGAACAAGAAGATAGTAAAAAAAGAACTGACTTCTAGACATGTAATGGCCACATGGAGTGTTTGAACTTGCATAAGAAAAGTATTAGGGATAATGGGCATATCATGTTTCCATTCAAATATTTGAAGAGGAAAGATTAGTCTTTCTGTTATCCTACAAGTGAGAACAAGTAGCCAAGGGTAGTAATTGCTATGAAGAGAATTTTGGTTTGATATGAGGAAAAACTTCCTAATATAGATAATAATAGGGAATAGATTGCTGATTTCATTGGTTTAGGAGACTCTCAGGTAAGAGAACTCTCTCTACCAAAGCAAATCAGCACCATCATGGCAACTTATAGAGTTTACTAGGGTAGAGGTGTCAGACAAAAAGTCCTAAGGGATTCTTATGGGCTAGTGGTCCCCATTTCTATTTGAGTTTGACACCACTGGCCTAGAGCACTTCTAACTTTGAATGAAACAGGCCAAGTTGTGAGGGATGGAATCTCTCTGGAATCCCCAAATAATAGCCACATATTTGGTGTTTTGTTCAGGAATTCCTGTTAGGGTCTTGATTGTAATAGATGGATCCTAAGCTACCTTCTGATTCTGAGAACCTTGATTTTAAGAGATAACTATTTTGATGAATCATCATTGCAAATCTTATGGTCTTCTTTAGCCTTTTGATTTTCAGCAAGTCACTTCTGAATTAGTTTCTTCATCCAAGAAAAGTTTAATGATAGTTACAAGGATGGTTGTACCCTCCCCCCAAATACCTACACCCACTAAAGCTTCATTGTAGTGTGAATGTGAACTTTAGAATCATGATGACCATGTTAGTGGTATACAAGCCTTTGGAGACAAGCAAATTGGAATGGCTTTGAATATTGGCTCAGAGATCAATAAAGTTTTTGTTATCTGGGAGACAACTTAACTAAATTTGGAGACTCTTGTTACCATATGATTGGTTACCATATGATAAACTTTTTGAGTAATTGTAATTTATAAAGTCATCTCTTAAGGTTTGGAGTAAATTTGATATGTGTTGGTAGAGCAAGTAACTGAACTGATGGAATCATCTTTTTTTTTTTTAACCCTTACCTTCTCCCTTAGAATCAATACCATTGGTTCCAAGTCAGAAAAGTGGTAAGGGATAGGCATTGGGGTAAAGTGACTTGCCCAGAGTCACACAGCTAAGAAGTGTCTGAGGCCAGATTTGAATATAGTACCGCCTTATCTAGGCCTAGCTCTCAATCTACTGAGTCACCTAGTTGCCCCCTAAGCATCTTTAAAGCAACTAATTTACAGGATTGTCATGAGGAAAGCACTATATTATTTTAATTAATATCTTTTATTTTTATAACACCTTTATTTCCCAATATATCCATTCTCTACCCATCTAGAAATAAATCTCTTATAATAAAAAATAATAAAGAGAAAAGTAGTTAAATGAATTAACACATGAAACAAATCCAGTGGTACATACGATGTTCAATGCCCAGTATTTAAACTTTTGAAGAAAGGAAGAGGTACATTTTACGACCGATAGAGTCATTATAATTACATATGAATTAATATTTATTTTTACTTCCCATTTATATTGTTGGAATAATTATTTATATTGTTTATTGTGGCTCTGTTTACTTCCCTTTGCATCAATCTGTGTGTCACTGAATGCTTCTCCCTCTATTTCATATTCATTGTTTCTTATAGCATAGTAATATCTTATTACATCCATGTCCACACTTTCTTAGGCCATTCTCCAATAAATAATCATCTTCTTTGTTTACAGTTGCTTCAGATATTCTGGTTATGTAGAACTTTTCTGAGGAAAGTGCTTTGTATATGTTAAAACATTAAAAATACATTGCTATTGCCTTTTATTCACATGCCTTGATAGGACAGAAGAATTTTCTTCTAATAACTGGGATTAGGGAAATTAAAACAGTCTCATAAATCAAATTATAAAAGTGCCCATACTCAATGTGAGGCAGTAGTCAAGGTTCCATTATATAGCTAAAAGAAAAATACAAAATAGGAAGATTCTACTAGTACGGTCAATAGCAGTGATTGTCTCTATGCCAACAGAAACTTAGGGGCTAATAACTCTTGCCAGAAGTCCTGCCAGATGAAAGAATGTTTTTTTAAACTCTACAGTACCAAATGACAGAGACAAATTCTCCCCTTGTCTGTATCTTCATTTGGTCCTTGTATCATTAATCGCCATCATCATTGCTGACCTCTCTCAGACCTGGTAAGTAATTAATTGGCAATAATTCCTAATTTTGGATTCTGTCTTTTATTTAAGCCTGCTGAATAGAAATAGGAATAGAACAAGAACTTCTTAAATGTCTGAACTAAATTGACTGTACAACTGAACAAATTCATTGTGGGAAGAATGACCTATTAAATCAGAGGGGAAAACTTTTGGCTAAAAAAGGTTCTTCACTAGAGTCAGGATGAAAATGTGTCTTGGAAAAGCTCTGCTGAGATAGTAAGTATCTACCTTGGCAAAAGGTAGGCACTGTAACCTGCAAATAGTCTTGGAAAATCGAGTCAACCAATTTCTACACTGACAAAGTAAGATTGCAGGCTAAAAATATCTTTATGCTACTTGCCACTATAGATACAGCTGTCATTTTAAAATTAAGCACAGTTTTTGCAGCAGAAATTATCTTTGAGATCATTCTGAAATGCTACTAAATCTCTTCCTCTTTATATACTTAATGTAGTATGGAAAGCTCAAGTGATGTTTTTCTCAATATCTATTCTAAACTTTGTCCATGGGTTTCTGTCCCAGGAAAGTATCACTGAATTGAACAATGATCCTTTACTTAAAGGACACAATTTTCTTTATGGGGCAACTTGTAACAATTCAGTTGCTACTCAAGCCAATTGGAAGATTTTTTTTTCAGGAACAGACTATTTTTTAAGCAGAGGAATTGTTGAAAGTTCATCAAATCAGTATGTACACTGATGCACAATTTTGTATGCAAGAAACAGCACTCCAAACAATCTACTATAATATATTCTGGGGATGCAAGCATGAAAATCAATACCATCTTTGCCTGCAAAGAGTTTATACTCTAATGAAATTGTCTTAAAAGCAGAGACCATGCATCCCCCAGGAGGAGATGTATGATTCCAAACAGTGTGTGAACAGCTAGCAGGGGAGCAAGAAGATGGGTTACATCCCACTCTAGCTATGATCATTAATCATGAGCTTGTGTCCAATACACTATATTCATCATTTAGCTTACTTTTGCTCACCATTCTCTATCCCTTAACTCTATTCTTTCTTACAACTGGCCATGCTAGAAGTGAACCATTCATAGATAAATTAACATATCCATCATCAAGATGAGAACAGGAAAAAAATTCTGCCTCTCCTGTACTCTGTTCCCAACCTGCTCAATCCCTGCTCCATACATCACCTTGTGGCTATGATAGGCACTTTGCTTTAAAGCAGCGACAGGTAAGAGCTCTACCTCTACCTTTTCATTTTGGGCAGTACAGAGAAAGTCAAACATAAAGAACAACCATGGGTGAGTTTTTATCTACATTGTGGACCACATCACAGTACCTTTCCTTCCAAACATAATCCTTTTCTGAATTCAAATCACCCTTGTTTGCAATCTTGTCATTCTAAACTCCTTACTCACACTGCATATCTAATCTGTTGACAAATCTTTTCACTTCTTTTTCCACATTTCTCATATTCATCCCCTTCCCTCCACTTGCAAAACTAGAATCTTCATTCAAACCTTCATCATTTGGACTATTGGAATAGCTTTGTAATTTTTCTTCCTTTTTCACATTTCACCTCTTTTCACTCCATCTTCCATGTAGCTAGCAAGGTGATTTTCTTAAATTATAGGTCTAATCATGATTTCCCTACTCAATAAACTCCTGGAGTTCCCTATTGATTTTAGGATCAAATGTTATTTGATTATTATCTCATCCTTTTTACATTTCTACTTTTGCATAAATTTAATAATATAATATATGGATATACTTTAAATAAGCAAATATACATATATTGGGAGAATATGATCAAAAATATCTTTACTTCTTGGTATGTGCAATCAAGGAATTTTGGAAATCACTGCTCTAATAGATGCAATGTAATGAACATCCCAGTGAGGCCTCTGGACCCTACTGAGATCATACATTAAATGTACACCAAGCAATACATGATGACAGGCCATTTTCATACAGTGTAACTTGGTTCACATTTGGTTTGCTATAATAGAACAATATGTCTCATCTGTGAATCTCATAGCATTTTATGATTAAGAGAATGATTGGTAAGAAGATATTTCAAACCTCAAATGATAAATTTGGGTCAGAGCAGCATTAATGAGTTTATCTGGAAATAATCATTAAGAGAGGAACATATGCACACACCACACATTCTGATAGTAATTTCAACCTATTCATCATCACGACATTTCTATCAGGTCTACAGTAGTTGTGTGCTAGTATGGTGCAATGCAGTCATGGTAATTCTCTCAACTGATGAAATGCAGTTCTAAGTTGCTTTCTGGTTTGATTTCTTGTTACCATTTTCCTTGTTTTTACATATTATATGCATATTCGTGATCATGGAACACAATGGGGCAATAACTAACAAAAATGTCATTGTCCTGAATAAATTAGGATACTGATGAACCAGAATAGAGGTTAAACCACTAATAGTTCAAAAGTATTTCAATATATATTCAAGTATAATTCAATCTTACCCAGATAATTTAGAACTATTTGAAAATGATTCTTTTGAAATATTAGTTTTCCAATACATACTTAATCTTTAGAATGATGCCAGGTCAAGTTACAATATGTGGATTTTCTACCTATTGTTAAAAGAAATCACTCATACAGTAAAAGATTGCTATGTTTCTATCCACCCCAGTGATCAAATTTGCAGCCTAGATCGAAAGTGTAAATACATTATTTTATTAATTGTATATCTTTAAATAGTGTAATATATAATCTCAATATGGAAATTTCTATGGCTTCTATTATCATAACTAATTTCACTTGATTGAATGCTATTTTAGTTCATATATAAGAACTCAGAGAAGATAATTTGAGGGAATCTTAAAGGCCATCTAGTCCAAAATAATGATTGAATTTCTAAAAATCCAAGAACTTCATGAATGTATCTAATGATGAGGAACTTACTATTTCACCTCAACTCTAGGAACTATTACTGAATGACACCTAAAAACTGGGTTTATTCAAATATTCTCCATTACCTGCTCCCTAATTTCCACCCCCCAACACATTCCTCAACAATATCCCTTTCTAAAGGTATCTGCTCCTTTGTTGTGCTTTCTAGATTGTTTGATCCATGAGTAACAAATTTAATTATATATTCATTTAAAAAAATTCATTCCTTCTAACTTTTTGCTCTCATCAAGACCTAGCTCCCCATGGAGGACACAGCCTCTCCTAGTCACACTTTTTAAGACCAGTTAGTCTTTTACTCATTCCCCATTGATTCATTCATGAGATAGGGAATTTAGAATACTCCTTGCTCTTTAATGCCATTAGTCACAAATGTACTTTCATATTTATAAATTTTGAAATCACCTTATATGTTCACAATCTCTTATTATTCTACCTGTCCTACTTTGCATCCCTTAACTATATCCTTCATTCTCACCATGACCTACAATTCCTGAACCCCTCAATAATTTCCCAAGCCATTTCTCATATTTTGTATTCAGTTGTTTGAAGTTATTTGTTCTATTAACTGATAGTTCCTGGACTGGGGTTGAGGGAGGGGGGTGGTTCTATCTTTTGCTTTTCTTTGTATCCCAGCACCTAACAGAGGGCATGTAGCAAATAGTGGTGCTTAACTAAAAAAAATTAAAAATAATGTTTTAAAGATTTTAGTATGGATTAGAGTTAAAATTGGACAGTAGATTGACAGAAACTAGGCAGAAACCAATAGATAAGGCCAGAATGGATAAATGATTTAGACATAAAGTGTGATATCATTAGTAAATTAGGGTAGCATGGGAAAATGTACCCATCAAATCTATGGATAAGGGAGTTTATGACAGAACAAGAGATAGAGAGCTTCACAGGAAGTAAAATGTAAAATTTTGATTATATGAAATTTAAAAGCTTTTATATAAATAAGATTAATGAAGTCAGAATAAGAAGAAAATAAGAAGAAAAATAGGAACCTGGAGGAAAATTTATAGCAAGTTTCTTTGACAAAGACCTTATTACTCAACTGTATAAAGAACTGAGCCAAATTTCTAAAAATAAAAGCCATTTCACAGCTGACAAATGGTCAAAGGATATAACTGGGCAGTTTTCAGAAGAAGAAATCAAAGCTATCAATTGTCACATAAAAAAAATGCTCCATTACACTACTAATTAGATAAATGCAAATTAAAATAGCTTTAAGGTAGGACCTTATACCTTTTAAATTGATTAACATGACAGAAAAGGAAAATAACAAATTATGGTCTGTTATTTTGATGGAGTAGTATTTCTTATAGAAATGGTGAGCAGAAACAATGATTCAGATGCAATTCCAAAGGACTCATGCTATCTATCTCCAGGAAAAGAACTCTTGGAGTCAGAATGCAGATTAAAGGATAATATCTTTCACTTTAGTTTATTTGTGTTTTTATTTTGTAATTTTGGGTTTATGTGAGGATTCTCTTAAAACAATGACCAATGTGAAAATATGTTTCATAGGATAATACATGTGTAACCCACATCAAATTGCTTACCATATTCCATAAGAGGGGAGGGAGACAATTTGCATTTTATAACTTCAGAAGATATATGTGGAAAATTGTTTTACATGTATTGGGGGGGGGAATGATAAGCATGAAGATTTGAGAAAAAACCTGGGAAGATATCATCTGATACAAAGTGAAGGGAGCAGAACTAGGCAAATGTACACAGTTAACAGCAAAATTTTAAGGATGATCAATTGTAATAGACTTAGCTACTCTCTTTAAGAGTAGGTTTTTTTTTTTTGTCCAAGATAAATCCAAGGGACCCATGATAAAAAATGCTATCCATCTTCAAAGAGAAAAGTGATGAATTCTCAATGCAGATCGAGGCATATTTAAAAAAAAATAAGAAACTTTTTTATCTGTTTTCTTTCATAACACAGCTTATGTTAAAATATGGTTTGTATGACTTTACATACATAATAAATATCAAATTGCTGGCCTTCTTAAAGAGGGAAGATAGGAGAGAGATAATTTGGAAATCAAAATTTTTAAAAATTGTCAAATTTTAAAAAAATATAATTAGAAAATATTTAATGAAACACAAATGTATTTTTAAAAGTATGCACTGGGTACAGTCTCAGTAGCAATTTGTCTCTGAGTAGAGATTAGGTTTCTCTTTTTGTAAATTTGAGCTTTTAATCTTGCACCCTTACACCATATGGGAAAATCACTTAATGTGTTTATATCTATTCTCACTTTAAAAGGCAGTAGAAGACTTTTTCAATGTACAAGGAGACTAACATAAAGGACAAGTAATTCATTTCTATACATAAAGAAATCTTAAATGCAGAATGCTCAGAAGTATTCATTAATAGAAAAAAACAAGTAAAATAGAATCAGAAAACTTGTGGTTCTGTTCATTAAGAATTTTGAATTTTATTTCAGTACAGGACTGACTTTTTTGTGTATTGGTATATAGTTGTTGAAAAGCAGGCTTAGACAATCCTTCTGTCATTGACTATTTTTTTCCATGTAGAATATTCTCTGGCTGCTGGCCATTTTCAAGCTAATGAAATCTGGACCCTCTAGACCTTTCTGAAGGTCATCTTTAATCACACACACACAAACAAACACAAACATACACATTTGTGTACACATACCTATTAATATGTAAATATATACACATATATATGTATGTATGTAATGCTCAGATATTTCTAATTGTTAGAAAGTCCTTCCTGATGTAGGAAACAAACCTACTTTCAAACACAGGAGGCAGTGACAACAATGGAGTGAGTGTGTGTGTATATACGCGTGTGCCTGCATGTTCACATGCAAGTATATGAAAGGGAGCTAGAAAAGCTCCTCAGAGCTCTACAAGTGCCAACAAGTGGTACTTAAAATTCACTATAACCAGCTGACTCCCTCACAAATACACAGAGATTACAGCAACATCTTAGACTGAATACTACCAACTCACTGTGCACATATGCAGAAAGGATAGGCATTCCTAGAGAATTTCCAGATTTCTATCAAATTAGAGAGTATGAATTAAGTCCCTCAAAAATCATTTTATGTACTCTCCAGGACATCTAGGCCCACTTATTTCACCAATCTCTTTTTCCTTCTCAGCAGAAGGCCAATAATGATCAACTCATTTGTCATTTAGATTAAAGTATATTTACTTAAGCAAAAGCAAAATTAGAGTGTATATCTCCTGAGTAGATTATGAGAAGCAGGAGGGATCTGCCATTCCTGGTTAAATCTGAGTTTCTTCAGCCTTCTTCCACCTTATCCTCAAATTTGCTTTTTCAGACACACCCCAAACCTTTTTGAAGAAGTACTTCTAGTACCCCACCTTCAGAAATATAAGGGGGGAGGCATGAGGAGAGGAATTATCTAAAAGCACCCCAAGTATCATGGTCCCTGCGGAGACGTTGGTGAATGATCTCAGTCTCCAGGGTACCCAGCCAGGTTAATGCTATTCTTTTCCTGGCCAGAAGCCTGAGGAATCAGATGACTTTTAGTTATCTCCAAGGAAAGTGAGCTGCCCATCAGGCTAAAAAGAGTGACTATCTTCTAAATGCATATTGCCAGCTTTAATCGAGGAAGAGTGAGGGAGAAAGTCACCTGGGCGAGAGCCAGATGCAAAGCTCTGTATCACTCTTTTTCAAGTCTTGCCAGAGCTCATGACCTATCAAATCCTAAAGGTTGCCATTAATGATAACTACAGGACCTTGGTTTCCTCTCTGATATCCAATGCAAGTGGTATTAAAAAACAAAACAAAACCAAAAAAAATCCAGAACACCAGATAAGGCTTAGCAGTGTTCCTGGTACATATCTGGTCCTTAATAAATGTTTATTGATGGGGACACCTAGGTGGCTCAGTGGATTGAAAGCCAGGCTTAGAGCAAATCTGGTCTCAGACACTTCCTAGCTGTGTAACCCTGGACAAGTCACTTAACCCCCATTGCCTATCTCTTACCACTCTTCTGCCTTGGAACCAATACATCATATTAATTCTAAAATAGAAGATAAGAGTTTTTAAAAAGTTGATAGATTTATTGGTTATTAAAATCACTAAGCCTACTTCAGAAAGACATGGGTTATAATCATATTAGTCCCAATCAGTTTCCCTGTAACTTCTACCCATTGGTTCCTTTTGTAGCCATGCCTATTTAATCCTCAAATTTTGAAAACAATTTTTACATATTCCCTAAATCTAATTTCTTTCCCATGGCTAAATAATGGAACTTCCTTCAGCTATTCTTACTATTATTGGTTATATGGTTAGGAAGTGGTTGTAATCATCCTAGTTACCTTCTTATTGAAACATTCCCACTTCTTTGTTTCCTTTAAAGTGGCAAGCAGAACTGAACTCAGAATAGCACACAGGATTCCATCAGTCTTGAAGACATAAAAAATTATTCTTTTTTGCTTTTAATTCTCCCATTTCTTCTATTTCTTTAAAAAAATTCCAAGATTAAGCAATATAGCATAATTGATTCAGGTTGAGGAAAATCACATTTTAAGTCTTACTTAAGACACATGCCAATTGTATTACACAGACACACAGACACACACACACACACACATACACATACACTTTAGCTTCTAAGTATTTCTAAAAACCTCTCTGATTATGAGTTTCAGAGATGCTGATTGACCTGCATTAGGGAGGAAAAAAATAAAGGGAATAGGGGAGGGAAAAAGGGGAGGTAGAGAAAAAGAGACAGAGTCAGGGACAGAGGCAGAGACAGATAATAGTGGAAGAACATTCTGCCTGGCCTCCATTACATTTTGTTCATTTGAAGCTCACTATTATCCCTAGATCTTCATCACATGAACTGCTATATCTCCCACTAAATCTAATTTTTAAAAATAAACTATAGTAATAGGAAAATTTGAAAGGCTCACATAATTTCAAAAAAACAACTTCTTAAACACAAGTTAAGTGAAGTATGGTTAAATATAGGTGAAAAATAATCTGGAGATTTTGGTGAATTACACACTTAATAATAGTGTGACATCACAATCACAAGCAAAAATAAAATTTCCAAGATCTTGTCAGGATTAAAAATAGTTCACATTTATATAGTGCTTCAGGGTATATCTCAAAACAACTTTATGCAATAGATAAAGCATTACTATCTTTATTTTACAGAAGACAAAACTGTCTTAGAGAGATGAAGTGAGTTATGCATGATCATACAGATCTTAAAGGCCAGAAAGAGCCAGGGATGGAATCAGGTCGTTGATTCCAAGTCCAGGGCACTTTTGACTCTACCATGCTGTTAGTGAAACAACATGTTGTTCATCTACTATAGGTTTTCCAAATGGAGTCACACATAAATCTTAAGTTCATAGCAAGCCAGATCAATATTTAATGACTTAATGGCCTATATAAATTACATCCCAAAGTACTGAATTTTCAGATGAAAGGGATGAACCATTGCTAGTAATCTTTTAGAAATTAGATAGAACAGGAAACTGGAGACAGGCAAATTTGGGTACTTTCAAAAAGGGAAAATACTGAATAAACTGAACCAATATTAAACCACAGCAAAATTTTCATCATCTATGGTTATTCCATTGTAGTAGTTAGATATAATTAGATATGTTTAGGCTATGACTTGCATTTAGTAAATTGTGTACATTAGTCCTAATTAACATATCATGGATATCCTGTACTGGACATGCTTGGGAAATATTTTGGTCCAAATATTATTTATGTTAGAAAGATGACAGTGTCTTAGGGCACTAAGTATTTTTCTAGCTCTGGAAAGAGCAATATATCCTTTGGGCAGGGACTAATGACAGTCAATGGATATTTTTTTTCAATGAGGAGAGAAATGCAAAGGAGACAATCATTTACAGGGAACTAGAATTTGGGGAAATGACAGTTGTGGTCAGAGTTAAATCCAGAAGCATATTTGAAAGCATATTTTGTTAGCTTCTCAGACTAACATTTACAAACTCATAACATTTTAAAAATAAATAAATCAGAATAGCCATTGATTAATAATACTTAAGATGTGATATTCATCTCTCATTTATTTATTCATGTATGTAACTAGAGAGAATCCTAGTAAGGATCAAAAGCAGACATATATTTGAAAGCGTTTTGTAACTGATCAAGCATTATATAAATAATCATATCACACATAATCACCAACCTGTCAAACAAGTCTTTACTGAGCATCCACTACTATATGCTAGGTACTATTTTTGCCACTGATGTAAAAAAAATGAATCTTGATCATAAACACATAAATCAACAGGAAAAGAATTAAGAACAGAAATAAAGATGGCCTATGCATCTGTTAAATATGTTCAGATATCTAGGAAAAAATATTGCAAAAAGAAGGAAAGATATCCAACATTTGATGAGATAAAGGACTCCAGAATTTGAGAAGAAATTGTCATCACAACATATTGTCCCTGAGTGGTTTAAAAGAGAAATAAGAATTATGTAAGCAGAATCTGTCTCTTTAAACAACAAAAATAATGAACAAAATAGAAAAACTTGAATCTACAATGGCAAGTTTCACCAAAGAAACAAAAGAGACCTCATTAAATTGGGATTGAAAATATGAAAAAGTGAAAGAAAATGTAAACTTCAAAATATTCATGAGGACTTTTTGTGAGAGCTAAAATTTGGAGAAAATGTAGATTACCATAAATTGGGGTATGGATAAACAAATTTTGGTGCTTTAAGAATGTTGTGGGTCAAGATGGCAGCGTAAAGGCAGTGAAAGTTCAGACCTCTGAAAACCCTTCCTTACCAATTACAAACTAAATGCTCCTAGTGGAATGAAAACCAAACCTAATAACAAGACAGAGCTAAGGAACCCTCTTGTTGGATTCAGCTTAAAAGGTATGTCCCCCAAAAGCCTGAATTTGAGAAATCTTGGATTTAAGGGGAAGGAAGAAGAAAGGTCCCAAGACCCCTCCCCTACCTAGAGAGCTAAGCCTCCAGCAGTAGCTGGAACCTCTGGGTGGGAAAGGGTGCTGGTCTGGAGTAAATACCTTGTGGGCAAAGCTGTGCTAGGCTCAGAGTGTTGAACACAGGTGTTGGGGAAGCAACTAGAGAAGGAGATAAAAGAGGGAAGCCTAGTTGCAGGAGCAGAGACACTCATTATTGTCCTTTTCCCAAGGTTTTGGTTTCAGAGCACATCCAGCTCTACCCAGCTGGACTTAATCTCATCAAAGTCTTCAGAGAGCAGGGAAGCTCAAGCTTCAACACCCCTCCCCCACATACTGCACTGAGAGATTTGCTGACTAAGCTCTAAAGGAGAAGGCTGACAGAAAAACCCAAAACCACAGATCCAACAACAAAAAATGAGAGGAGCAAAAGTGCAGGCAAAAGAGGTAAATATAAGGAAATAACAGAAAAAGAAAAAAAAAGAAATTACAATCGACAGCTTCTATCCAGGCAATGAACAAAGAGCAAATGGGACAGAGAAGGAGAAGGGAACACAAAGCAAAAAACATAAACCCCAGCGAATTGGATACAGGCTTTGGAAGAACTCAAAATACACTTCAAAACACAATTAAGAGAGGCTATAGACAACTGGGAAAAGAACTGAAAAAGCAAAATGAGTCATCTGGACACATAAAACAGTATCTTGAAAACCAAAAAAAAAAACAAAAACTAAGCTTGAAAATGAGGCAAAGTAGATGAAAGATTAGGCAAAGAAAATGAAAGATGGGGCAGAGAAGATGAAAGATGGCCTCCAAAGAAAATCAGACAAGAAGGAGAAGGATCACCAAAAAGTCAGGGATGAAATCCAGTCTTTAAAAAACAGAATACAACTAGAAGCAAGTGGCTTCACAAGGCAGCAGGACACTATAAAACAAAATCTAAAGAATGAAAAAAATGAGGAAAATATTAAGTACCTCATTCATAAAACAGAAGATTTAGAAAATCATTCCAGGAGAGACAACTTAAGAATCATTGGTCTACCAGAAGACCACAACAAAAGAAAAAGCCTTGACATCATACTACTGGAACTTATCCAAGAAAACTGCCCTGATATTCTAGAACATCCACAGATCACCTTCTGTACTTAATCCTCAACTGAAAACCCAGGAATGTTATAGCCAAATTCAAGAACTATCAGATCAAGGAAAAATATTACAAGCTGCTAAGAAGAAGACATTCAGATATCATGGAACCACAGTGAAGATAACACAGGATTTGGCTGCATCTATAATGAAGGACCAAAAGGCAGGGAATATGATATTCCAGAAAGCGAGGGAACTAGGTCTACAACCAAGAACCAACTACCCAGCAAAACTGAGTATATTTTTACAGGGGAAAGTATGGTTATTTAACAAAATAGAAGAATTCCATGCATTTGTAAAGAAAAGACCAGGTCTGAACAGAAAATCTGATGCCCAAGCACAGAATTCAAGAGAATCATCAAAAGTTAATTAAGAAAGAGGGAAAAAGAAAAACAAAACAAAACAAAACACAACTTTTTTAAGAGACCCAATGAGTTAAAATGGTATGTAACCCTTTAAAAAAAGAGGTCATTTATAACTCTTAAAAATTATTATCACCTGGGCAGCTAGAAGAATTTCTCTTAGAGGGGAAAAGTGAAAAACTGTACAGGATGAAATGCCAAATCATAAATATGTATAGAGATATATGTATGCATAAATACACACACACACAAACACACACACACACACACACACATATATATATATATTTTATATATATATATATATATATATATATATATATATATATATATATATATATATATATATATATATATATATATATATACTGTAAACCTTAAAATTTCTTAGACTTATGAATGTTGGAAATTTCCCCATTGGGAAATTTCATACTTGAAAAAATTTCCTACTGATAGTAAGAACTCTATTGGAATGTGAAACTCCTTGGCATGGGAGGATCCTTCTCCTCAGTACTTAAGACTACTTTAGGACAGAAACTTTTTGCTAAACAATGGAAAGGGCTTTGACCTATGCTTAAGCATAGAACAGGAAGTTGTTTGAGTCATGATTGATTTTAGAATTGATACAATAGAGATACTTGGAATGAGAGAACCAGGTCTTAGAAACTACAATCTCCACCCTACTCAGAATAACAGGATTTAGGAAGGGCTGCAGCAAAGATCAAGATTTAATTATTTGAGAGTATGACCTTCAATAGACATGTGCAAAGGTGACAGACCTCTGGGTGGTCCTGGATTAAGCTAGAGCCACCATTGGCACAGGAGAGACATCGACAGTGATTGGTAGATGTGAGAACTGAGGGGAAGGAACTTAGATTGTTGGCTTAAAGATAGCGGGGTCTGAGGACCTGAGGTGTGGTTGCTCTGAAGGAGGTCTGAGAGGAGAGGTCCTGGAGGGAGAGTTCCTGGAGAGGTTTTGAAGGAGGCTGTGGAAGGTGAACTCAGGAGGAATCAGGAGGAGAATTCTCTGGAAACATTTCTTGAAAGGAGGCTCTCTTGAAGGTGGAGCCTGAGGTTGGCATGAGAAACCTTACCTAGAGAGATCTTGGGTGAGTGATAAAACCAACTGACTGATTTATCTCTTAGGACTGAGGTCTAGGCCTTATTGACTTGAGGCCCTTCATTCTTATTCCTTTCTTACTTTCTCTCTTTTTCTATTGATTAATCAGTGTATTATAAATTAAATTTCTCTATAAAACCCAGTTGTCTTGGGCATATTCATAAATTGAGAATATATTCCCTGGCGACCATCTTATATTTATATAAAGCCAAGATACAGTAGAAATATATTTCTGGGGTCATAATTGTTATATATATATATATATATATATATATATATATATATATATTTATCTTGCTCAAACATTTTAATTATCACAGTTTATGACTCTCACTCTCTTATCTACAACAATTTAACTCTCAAAACTATTTTAAATCTAACAATACACAACTAGAGCTAAAAAAAGGTTAATACTAAAAGAAATGGGAAAAGAAGCAAAATGGGGTAAATTTATATATCACAAAGAAGCACATGTCAGGATGGAGGGAACATCAAAACAATGGAAGGGCAAAGAGGTTGGAGATAGGAAATATTCAATTCTTATGTTCATTGAAATTGACTCAAAGAGGGAAGAACAACCAAATACATTGGGGCAGAGAATTGATTTGCACCTTATAGGGAAGTAAACGGGTAACAAAATGACTGGTGGGGAGGGAAGAAGTACAAGGGAGGGACAGGGTGAGGGGGTTGTTTAAAAAGGACTGTAAAGAAAATAAGAGGGGAATAAAAAGGGAGTGGGGGTAGAAAGAAAGGGAAGTAAAATAAGGGTGGGAATTAAGGGGACTGATTAAAAACAAAACATTGGTGTAGAAGGAAATAGTGAAAGAAGAAAAGGCAGGACTAGGAGTGGAAATCAAAATGCTGGGAAATACAGACCTGACAATCATAACTCTGTGAATGGAATGAACTCACCCATAAAACCCAAGCAAATAGCAGAGTGGATTAGAAACCAAAACCCTACCATATGCTGTCTACAAGAAACACATATGATGAAGGTAAACACACATAGGGTAAAAGTAAGAGGATGGAGCCAAATCTATTGAGTATCAACTGATAACAAGAGTGTAGGAGTCTCAATCATGATATCTGACAAAACCAAAGTAAAAATAGATCTAGTTAAAAGAGATAGAGAAGGTAATTACATCCTCATAAAAGGCAGTATAGGTTTCTGGTGTTGTGACTGAAACCCATCAATATGGTAGCGAGTGTCAGTGGCCGCTCACTAAAGCACCTCAGGATATGAGGGCAGAATGACAGCAGCGAGAACATCCCACTGGATCTCACCCAAAGTAAATGAACATCCATGTTGCAATTAGTGCTCAGCCAGGTGGAGATAGAAAGCACTCAACCATTTTGGACAAATCATTGTAGTGATGTGTTCTGAAGAATTGAATGAAGATAAATCATGGTTGACCTTGGAGTACACTGTTAAAGACCATGAGAAGAAAACTTATCAAAAGAAAAGGAAAAACGTAGTCAAGAATAGGAAGAACAGAACAATATAGTGTCACAGAAATCAAGAGAGGGAGAACATTTAAAGGAGGAAACAAGAGACAGGTGTGTAAAGGAAAGGACGCTGGACTTAGTAGGCAGGTAAAATTTAGCACCATTCCCAATTTTCTGAAAAGTAGTGATTTGACCCTCAAGAAGTTAATTTACCTCAATGGACTTTATCTTTTTCATTTGTCAAATAAATGTGCTATACTATGATCATAAAAGTCTCAGCTTTATCACTTTTGTGATTATACTACTTTGTAAAGAACCATAGGCAAGTTAAGAAAAAGTTTTCATAATTCTGTTAAGTTCTTTTAAACTAGTCTTTATAATTAAGCATGTGCGGTTGTGTAAAAGACAGTACGTTTAAGTTACTATTAATTCATGCCCAGCAAATTGATGAAGATGAAAATAATGACAATGCTCATTGTTTGGTGGGGTTGTAGAATTATAGGCACACTAATTTTTGGTAGAGCTATAAAATGGTATGACTATTTTGGAAGTATGCTGTAATTATGTAAATAAAGTGACCAAAATGTCTATACTCTTTAAATGATAGACTTCATTACTTGGCATATGCTACAAAGGAAGCCTTCAATAAGAAAGTTCTTATACAAATGTAATGTGATATGAATGTTCTGTAAGAAAATATAATGTGTGGTGAATAGAGAAACATACACAACAACTACAACAATGAAAGTGTACAATTATATAAACCAGAAAATAAAAAGTGAATGTAACAAAATATAAAGATCAGGTATGATTTGATTAAAGAGATATGAGGGCACTCCACCCACCCTTTTGTGGAAGTGAGACATCAAATGTACATTTCATTTGTTTTTGGACTTTTTCAATGTATTACTCTCTTAAGCTGACTTTTCCCCCTTTTAAAAAAATATTTATTTGGGATAACTCTGGGAGGGGGAGAAAAATAATTGGAAATAACTGATGATTTAAGAAACAAAGTATCAATAAAAACTTTCAAAAATAAAATTAAAACTAAAGAGGAAAAAAGGAGCATAGACAATGAGGAAATATCAATACTCAACAGGCATGCACCAAAAGGCATAGCATCCAGATTTCTAAAGAAGAAACTAGTGGAGCTCAAGGATGAAATAGAAAGAAAAACTATACTAGTGGGAGACCTGAAACTTCCTCTATCAGAACTAGATAAATAAAACCAAAAATTAAATAAGAAAGAGGTAAGAGAAGTGAATGAAATCTTAGAAAAATTAGAGTTAGTAGATATGTAGAGAAAATAAATAGGGACAAAAAGGAATACACCTTCTTTTCAGCAGCACATGGTACATTCACAAAGATTGACCATTTACTAGGGCATAAAAACATTGCAAACAAGTGCAAAAGAGCAGAAATAATGAATGCAACCTTCTCAGATCACAATGCAATGAAAATAATAATTAATAAGTGTACATGGAGAGGCAAAACAAAAATTAATTGAAAATTAAATGATATAATTCTCCAAAATTGGCTAAAGAACAAATCATAGAAATAATTAAATTTCATTAAATAAAATGACAATGATGATATATCCTTTCAAAATCTATGGGATGCAGTCAAAGCAGTGCTTAGGAGGACATTTATATCCTTGAGTTAATATATTAACAAATTAGGGAGGACAGGTCAGTGAATTGGGCATGCAAATTAAAAAATTAGAAAGTGAACAAATTAAAAATCCTTAGATGAAAACTAAATGAGAAATCCTAAAAATTAAAGGAGAAATTAATAAAATGAAAAGTCAAAAAACTACTGATTTTATAAATAAGACTAGAAGCTGGTACTTTAAAAAAAATTAAAATAGACAAAGTACTGATCAATCTAATTTAAAAAAGGAAAGAAGAAAACCAAGTTAACACTATCCAAAATGAAAAGGGCGACCTCACCTCTAATGAAGAAGAAATTAAGCAATAAATGCAGTGATCTAGGTGATATGGATGAATATTTACAAAAATATAAATTGCCTAGACTACCAAAGGAAGAAATAGACTACCTAAACAACTCCATATCAGAAAAAGAATTTTAACAAGCCATCAAAGAACTCCCTTAGAAAAAATCCAAAGGTCCAAATGGATTCACAAATGAATTCTGTCAAACATTCAAAGAACAACATTTACATACTATTTTACAGAATAAGCAAAGAAGGAGTTCTACCAAATTCCTTTTACTACACAAATATGGTACTGATTCCAAAGCCAGGCAGGTCAAAAACAGATAAAGAAAACTATAGACCAATCTCCTTAATGAATATAGATGCAAAAATATTAAACATGATACTAGCAAAAAGACTCCAGCAAGTGATCACAAGGGTTATTCACTATGATCAGGTGAGATTCATACCAGGAATGCAAGGATGGTTCAATATGAGGAAAGCCATCCACATAATTGACCATATTAACAAGCAAACCAACAAAAATCACATCATTATTTCAATATATACAGAAAAAGCCTTTGATAAAATACAACACCAATTCCTATTGAAAACATTATAAAGTCTAGGAATAAAAGGGTCTTTCCTAAAAATAATAAACAGTATATATCTAAAACCATCAGCCAACACCATCTGCAATGGGGATAAACTAGAAGAATTCCCAATAATATCAGGAGTGAGACAAGGATGCCCATTATCACCTCTATTATTTAACATTGTACTAGAAACACTAGCAGTAACAATTAAAGAAGAAAAAGAAATTGAAGGTATTAAAATAGGCAATGAGGAGACCAAACTATCACTTTTGCAGAAGATATGATGGTCTACTTAAAGAATTCTAGAGAATCAACCAAAAAGCTAGTGTAAATAATCAACCACTTTAGCAAAGTTGCAGGATACAAAATAAACCCTCATAACTCACCAGCATTTCCATATTTCCAACACATCTCAGCAGCAAGAATTAGAAAGAGAAAGTCCATTTAAAATCACCTTAGACAAATTAAAATACTTAGGATTCTATCGGCTTAGACAAACATAGAAACTATATGACCACAACTACAAAACACTCTCCACACAATTAAAGCTAGATCTAAACAATAGAAAAGCATTGATTGCTCATGCATAGGACAAGCTAACATGGTAAAAATGACAATCCTACTCAAATTAATTTACTTATTTATTGCGATACCTGTTGAACTACCAAAAAAAGTGGTTGTTTTTTTTTTTTGCTGAATTAGAAAAAAGCATAAGAAAGTTCATTTGGAAGAACAAAAGATCAAGGATATCCAGGAAAACCATGGGAAAAAATGCAAAGGAAGGAGGCCTTGAAGTACCAGATCTCAAACTATACTATAAAGCAGTGATCATCAAAACAATTCAGTACTGTCTAAGAGACATACAGGAGGTTCATTGGAATAGACTTGGGGTAAGTGACCTCACTAAAACAGTCTACGATAATCCAAAAGATCCCAGTTTATGGGACCAAAATCCACTATTTGATAAAAACTGCTGGGAAAATTGGAAGACAGTGTGGGAGAGATTAGATTTGCATCAACACCTCACACCCTACACCAAGATAAACTCAGAATGGGTGAATGACTTGAACATAAAGAAGGAAACCATAAGTAAATTATGTGAACACAGACTAGTATTCATGTCAGACCATTGGGAAAGGAAAGATTTTTTTTAAGCCCTTACCTTCTGTCTTGGAGCCAATACTGTGTATTGGCTCCAAGGCAGAAGAGTAGTAAGGGCTAAGCAATGGGGGTCAAGTGACTTGCCCAGGGTCACACAACTGGGAAGTGTCTGAGGCCACATTTAAACCCAGGACCTCCCATCTCTAGGCTTGACTCTCAATCCACTGAGCCACCCAGCTGCCCCCAGGAAAGATTTTAAAACCAAGCAAGACTTAGAAAAAGTCACAAAATGTAAAATAAATAATTTAGATTACATCAAATTAAAAAGTTTTTGTACAAACAAAACCAATGCAGCCAAAATTAGAAGGAAAGCAACAAATTGGGAAACAATCTTCATAACAAAAACCTGAGAAGTGTCTAATTACTCAAATTTTTAAAGAGCTAAATCAATTGTACAAAAAATCAAGCCATTCTCCAATGGATAAATGGGCAAGGGACATGAATAGCAATTTTCAGTTAAAGAAATCAAATCTATTAATAAGCACATGAAAAAGTGTTCTACATCTCTTTGAATCAGAGAGATGCAAATCAAAATACCTCTGAGGTATCACCTCACACCTAGCAGATTGGCTAACATGACAGCAAAGGAAAATAATGAGTGCTGGAGATGTGGCAAAGTCAGGACATCAATTCATCGCTGGTGGAGTTGTGAATTGATCCAACCGTTCTGGAGGGCAATTTGTAACTATGCTCAAAGGGCGATAAAAAACTGTCTGCCCTTTGATCCAGCCATAGCACTGCTGGGCTTATACTCCAGTGAGATAATAAGGAACAAGACTTGTATAAGAATATTCATAGCTGCGCTCTTTGTGGTGGCAAAAAAAAATGGAAAATGAGGGGATGCCCTTCAATTGGTGAATGGCTGAACAAATTGTGGTATATGTTGGTGATTGAATACTATTGTGCTCAAAGGAATAATAAAGTGGAGGAATTACATGTGAACTAGAATGACCTCCAGGAATTGATGCAGAGCAAAAGGAGAAGAAGCAGGAGAACATGGTACACAGAGACTAATACACTGTGGTACAATCGAATGTAATGGACTTCTCCATTAATGGCAATGCAGTGATCCTGAAGAACCTGGAGGGATCTAGAAGAAAGAACACTATCACCATTCAGAGGAAGATCTGTGGGAGCAGAAACACCAAAGAAAAACAGCTGTTTGAATACATGGGTTGAGGGGATATGATTGGGGATGTAAACTCTAAATGAACATCCTAATGCAAACACCAACAACATGGAAATAGGTTTTGATCAAGGACACATATAATACCCAGTGAATTTGTGTGTCAAATATGGGAAGGATGGGGTTAGGGGAGGGAGGGAAATAATATGATTCTTGTAACCAAGGAATAGTGTTCTAAATTGACTAAATAAATTAATTTAAAAAATTCAAAAATATTGTGGAATATTACTCTGCTCTAAGGGATAATGTGTTTTTGAATACAGAAAAGCATGGAAATATCTCTATGAATTGATGTACATCAAAACAGCCAGAAACAAGAAAATTATATGTGTACTAAGTATAATAATTTAAATAGAAAGAATATCACAGCTGTAGCAGTCCACCCCTAGCTATGGGCAAGGGGAGCAGTTGGTATGTACAGATTGCCTTAGAAGGGAGCATGCTCAGTCTTGAGCATGCTCAGTATTGCACATGGCTGGGAAAGCCTCTGACCCTTGACCCCAGCTTCCCCCAGGTTAGGCGGAAGACAGGTTTCTTTGTGCTCACCTGGTTAAGAGAAACCACACCTATACCTTGTCATTAACCAATGAGAATCATCCCTATGTACTGTGTATATTTGCATATCAAAGGGTATATTTAGCCCAGCAAGCTCCGCCTCTCTCTCTCTCTCTTTTAGGAGCTGATGGCTGTCCTGGCAGGAGCTGGCCTTTGGCCAAGCTCCATCTTTAAATCTTCTCTATCTCTCTTTCATCTCTCCCACCTGTGTGGTGTTAAATGTGGATCTCTGGACTGGTAAAAGCCTTCGAAAGGGTCCTTTGATCAAAGCTTGGCTGTGGCTTATGGAAAATTAATAAAGACTCATTCCTGCCACCTCATATCTCTAATTTGACTCCATCATCCCCCTCGTGGTATCTAAAACTTCTATCCTGTCTCTATATTCCTACCTTAAAGCTTCTCTCTCCTCTGAGGAAGCTTTAACACCAAAAAATTAAAATTAAATATAACCAAATTCTAAAGATCAAGTGGGACTCACATTAAGAGATATGACAATACATTAACAACTACCATTTTTTGAAGCTGGGATGCAATTGGTTGGAGTTGGGGTCTGTTCAATTGCACTGAGGCTGGACCTGGTTGCACTGAGTTCTTCTGGATTATGCAAGGCTGTTTTCCTCCCAGGGCTGATTGTTCTGTCCTGTATTAGTTTTTGATTTTACCCTGCTGAGGCAGACTGGCATGTTGCTTTAGGGTCCTACTGAGGCTCCTTCACAGCTCCTTCTTCTTAAAACAGTGATATGAATCCTCCTTGCTCTCTCTAGATGTTTTTCTGGGCTATAGCATTGTTTCACCCCTTCTTCTGTTGGAAGGTGATTGATTGGTAGGCTTCCAGTGTTTCTTACTTTGTCATCCTGGCCTGATCTGCCAATGCGATAGCTGCTACTACATGTTGCCTACTCCACAGTTTCAGAGTCTAAAGAAATATCACTGTCTTAAGACATCTGCATATATTCCAAGATGCAAAAATTATGTGCCAACCCTCCTTGGCAAAGGTATTTCACAGAGACATTTTAAAGGACTTTCTCTTAATATAGTTATTGATTTTTATATATGTTATTTAATCAATTAATAATTGAGTTTATTACTTACTGGTTATCTAATAAGATTATAGTGAATAGACACTGAAATTGCTTAATTAGAAAATCTTTCAGGGTGTATGACATTTGATATCTCATCAAGTTCTAAGCCTTCTATAATGGTTGCTTCCATCACTTTCATGACCATTGGAACAAATTATTTTCATCTTTCTTCCCTTTCCATCTAGGGGAGTCTTTGTATATCTGGGGTAGACATCTCCCTAGCTCACTGATGCGATTATGTCCATGGTTACCTTCAATCTGGTTTAGCCGTTCTGCCAAGAGAGTTTGCTGCAGTGTAACCACTGTCCTAGAGCTTTTCGGAGCCACATATCAGAGCTGGGTGGCAGATGGACAACAAAAGAAGAAAGCAAAAATGAAAAGGGTGCAGCAAGCCTTCATGTGAGAGGTACTAGCATTCCTTAAATATACCATACACATAACTGAGATCAAAAGAAGTTAGGTGCCTTACCTAGGACCATACTGGATAAATATTTGAGGTAAGATCTTTTAAATGGTGATTTAAAAAAATAACACTTACCAACTAGTTACATTTTAAGGATTAGATGAGATAAAGTTTGTAAAATGTCTGGAACATCATTTTAGGTGGGGCTACATAATTTTCTATCTATCTTTCTACTTTTTATGTATGTATGTATGTATGTATCTATCTATCTCTCTATCTCTATCTGTCTGTCTGTCTGTCTGTCTCTTTCTCTTCCCTGGCCCCCTCTCTTTCACTGTTTTTGTCTCTATCTCTCTCTTTCTCTCTGACTTTCTTTCTCCTTCTATCTTCTACCCATCTCCTCAGGATAATGTGAAGCATTCTCTGCTTGCCTGAGCATCCATAGGGATTATTTTAGTCAGCTTGCCAAAGAAAAAGACAAGTGCTCAATGGGAACTGGGTAAGTGTTCAGATGCCACCAACCAACCAATGTGTGTTCTCTTACTAACTTTGTTCAATTATAAAGGTAAGGACTTCTGAAAATCCCTCTTTAAGATTTTGCCTGGGCCTTTATCACCACACCTGAGCTGCTTCCATTTGACCTATTGAATACATGGTCCTGCTGTTACATCTCTATCTAGTATGCATATTGTTTCCTGCTTTTCGGTGAAGGAATAGTAAATATCCAAAAATCCAGTGATTGGAGTCCCCAAGCTACAGTTTGTTGCTATCTGAAGTATCAGTGCAGTCAAGAAGTGTATAAGCCAAATCCAGAAGTAGCTGAGATGCAGACTCACCAACTTCAAAATTCAGAAGTCAACTTTCTATGGCAAAAGTTTTGTAGAAATTACTATATTGAGGGTCAGCTAAGTAACATAGTAGATAGAGCAGCAGGTCTGTAGTCAGAAGGACCTGGGTTCAAATATGGCCACAGATACTTCTTAGATGTTTGACCCTGGGCAAGTCACTTAACCATTACTGCTGCTCTTCTGCTTAGAATTACTGTTAAGACAGAAATTAAGAGTTTAAAAACAAACAAAAAACCTACTAGATCTTTACTTAAAAGGAAAAAACACACAGACTACTCAGCAGTGGTTTATAGAATTTCTTGTCTCTTCAGCTGTATGCAGTTGGGAAGGAAAGAGAACAGATCTTGTTTGTTTGGTTTTTTTGGAAGTGCATTTTGGAAATGCACACTCATTTGAAGCTCAGCATTTAGTCAAAATGCTCCTTTTTTTTTTCCAAGATAAACTGACAGGAACCAACACCTATGCACATTCAAGAACATGGGGGAACTTTTCTCAACCAGATCCTGATGCACAAGGTCAAAAGGACTGGATTTTCACTGGTCAGTCCCAGTCTCACTATTACCATTCATTCTAACATAAACATTTACAACTTATCTAAATTTTGGAATAGATCAGTTAGCTCAAACTTTTAAGTTACTTATTTCCTCACTGTATTTGACACATGTAATCTACAATCCCCTGGAATTTCCTGCTTAAAAATTAGAAATAACTTTCTTCTGAGGAACAGATTTAGCATCAACTTTTAAAAGAAAGTAGTATAATAAAAACCAAATCAAATGAAATAGAATTTTCCTCAATTCTCATTGCTACACATAAATTTGAACATGAGGATGAGTGGAGAAGTTTGATCAGTTTTTACTTTTTTAAATAGGTCTTTGTAAGAGAAAATGATTTTTCTCCTCCACCTAAACTTTTGGATGTTAGTGATTTGAAATTCAGCTTACTCAACAAAGCTAAAGACAAAACAAGGTTTTTGCTTTTCCATAACAGTTATTTAAAGGCTAAAAATAAGGCTACCACCATCCACCAAAGTTGTAGCAAGACATGGTCTGAACAGTGACCTGATTATGGGAGGCTATAGCAACCTGCTTGAGGATAGGAATCACCATTTTCTAG
The DNA here is from genome assembly GCF_027887165.1 of Monodelphis domestica. Taxonomy (NCBI): domain Eukaryota; kingdom Metazoa; phylum Chordata; class Mammalia; order Didelphimorphia; family Didelphidae; genus Monodelphis; species Monodelphis domestica. The sequence continues at coordinate 127,988,841 of NC_077231.1, forward strand.
TTATCCAACACCTGTTTCCACATACTGATTTTCTCTGAGGTCTCTGTTGCCTGCTCTCAGTGACTGATCCTACAAAATGGACAGTGACCAACTCTAGCATCAATGAACACTGGTTCTCAGGAGAAGCTGCATTAAACAGCATACTATAATGAAGAATTCTTGAATTGCTAATTGATTTTTGAAATAATGAAATGAGAACAGACATTCTGGTATCTTGGGTACTTACTGGGAAAGGCAATGATGGCAGTGGGAAACAGGTGACAATCATACTTTAAGTACTGAAGGTATGAGGGTAGAAAACACAAAAATGTCTATAAACAGTTAAAGGCATATGGAGGCAAACAGCATAGGAATATGGAATGGAATGGTGAAGGAAGGTAGACAATATGGGGGAGGTGATGAAGAGGGGGTGAAGCACAGGTTATCACTCATATAACTGGATCAGAATTAGGAGCACGAGGCAGCATAGACCAGATGGAGATGGAAGAGTGACGGCAGAAGATGAGGTGAGGAAGGAAACTGAGGTTTCATTTTTACAGCATCTTTTGTGGGGGACAGACCAACTCTTATCTGTGCTACCTTGGGGTTAATTCATTTACATACCCAAATTATTTCCAAGTTTTTGGTAAAATTTTAAAATTAACATGTCCACATCACCTTAAAATTATCAACTTTTTTTTTGAAATTCTGCTGCTTTACAGCTGGAAGTCTGGAATTTGTCTGAGATTTATATATTATAAGACCAAGGGGCTCTGATAGCAGCACCTAGATGACATCAGCTGATTTTTGTGTTATTCACTGTTATAGTATCTGCTTAATCATAGTATTAATGTTTATAATTGAATTGGATGCTTATGAAACATACTTACATATACCTTCAAGTTATTATTTAAAAACCCTTATATAATATACATGTTAGCATGATATGAATTTTGGCTAACATATGATACAATTTGTAAACTCTGTTCCTTTGATTTTGGGGACAGATAATACCTGACTTCCAGCTTCCTCTTTGCAAATTAATTTCCTATCATTGTCCCAATGTTCTCGCAACTTATAGAATTACTCTACTGACTAGAAGGGGTAAAGTGGTCAGGGGAGCCAGAACAAGATGAAATCTTAATGCAGTTACTAAACTGGATAGCAGATAATTTGGGATCAAATTCTGCTGGACATTAGTTCTGTCATTCTAGGAAAGTTGCCTAACATTTCTGAGCCCAATTATTTTCACTTGTAAAATGGATATAATAAAATCATCTACTTCACAAGGTTCATGTGAGGTTCAGATGAGATAATTTATATAAATTGTCATATAAATGCCAAACATTACTATTGATAATGATATTAGTAACTGTCAAGATTTATGAAGAAAGTGATCCATGGTCAACAGTCCTGACATATGATCATGTTCTAGAATTTTCAGTACATCTTAGCTTTACTCTTCTAAGGGTACTATTACATTTAAAATAGTGAAGCCATAAACTGTTATAATTAAAATGGTTGATAGATACAAATTATGCTAGATATAAGAGTGGGTGAGTAAATTGTGACCACAGGAAATATGTTTTCACTACAGTGTTTTGTTTAAAATCAAATATAAGGTGGTCACCAGGGAAATATTCCCAATTATGAATATACCCAAGTCAACTGGGTTTTATAGAGACTTTAATTAATAATACAATGAGGAATTAAAGAAAGAGAGAAAGAGTAAGAAAGGAATAAGTATGAAGGGCCTTAAGCCAACATGGCCTAGACTTGAGTCTTAACAGAGAGAGATCAGTCAGTCAGTCTTTTATCACTCACCACAAGGTCTGTCTAAGCAAGGATTCTAGTGACACCAGGCCAGCTCCATCTCAGCTGACTTCACCAGAGAGAGTTCCAGCCAGAGTCCTCCTCAAAGAGAGATCCAGCCAGAGACCGTTTCAAAGGGCCTCTCTCCAGAGCCTCCAGAGGGACAGAGTCCCCTCAGAGGAGCTCCAGTGAGACCTCCTTAGAGATTGTCCTCCAAGAGCTTCCCTTCTCCAGAGCCTCTCTCAAGAGATTCTTCCCAAGCAATCCTCATAAGAGATTTCTCCAAAGGGATTGTCTTTCAAGAGATTCTGCTTTTTCTTATATAGGGGGTTTTCTCCTGTGTCACCTCCCCTAAGTCCTTATATCTACCAATCACAGTAGACATTTTCCAAAGGACAACCCATTCTAAAAACACTGCTGGGTCGACTAATCCCCTCAGTAAGTCTGAACCAGAGAAAACACTGCTGAGTCGATTAATCCCCTCAAGAGAAAAACTCTAAGTAAGTTTTCACCTCTTTGCTCCTGGCAAGTTTACAAATTGCCTGACCTTTATAGGTACCTAGCATACCATTGTATCAATTCTAAAAACAGGCATGGCTCAAAGAACTCCCTGCCTCATCATAAGCATGGGTCCAAGTACTTTCATTGTTTAGCAAGGAGTTTTCTTCCCTAAAGCAGTCTTAAGTAAGGGTGGAGTAGAGGTCCTCCCATTTCTGATCCTGGCGAGTTCTCACAGTCAAAATGGGGAATGGTCCCAGTAGGGAATTGTTCCAATTCAGAATTCCCCATTGGGGAAAATTTTTAACATTCACAAGTCTGAGAAATTTCAAGATTTACAGTATTGAAGAAGGGATGGCCTTATGGAGATTGGTGGTGGTGGCCTCAATGAAATCCTAAGCAATGAGTTATATTGCCTAATTGATCCATTTCTTTCTATACCATTTGGATTTATAAATTAAAAAAAAGCTTTGTAAAAATCAATTTCTGAATTAGTACAGATTTATTTAATATACTACAAAGTATTAATTTTCTTGATCAGATAAAGCTATATTCAAATATAACTTAAATTTATGGGAAACCAAAATAAATATTTTTATGTTACTCACTATTATAGTATCTGCTTTTTCCTTGTATTAAGGCTGATAACTGCTTTGGATGCTTATGAAACATACATACATATATATCCAAGTAATTATTTAAAAACACTTCATTTAGAAATACAACAAAAATAAAGGATTATTTCTCTTACACATCAAATATCATACACCTTAGGCTAGAAACTGTTTGCTTAGTCACTAGATAAACTCTTAAATGGTTTTTAAAAAGAGTCAGACTTTGTTTTGGTGGAGAGGAGGGGAGGAAGAAAGGGAAGCTTAATTAACTAGACTGACAGGCTCCATAGATCTCTCAAGTGTTTAAATTAAGGATTGCAAGTTCTTGAAACTTGACAAGGCAGGCAGGATTGTCACTGCTGCTGCTGTCTGAACTTGAGGTAAGGACAGATTAGAATAGTCCTATCTCTATCCTAAGCATTTTGATTTGGACCTTAGAACTTCACAATGTGAACAGGCCTGAAGATTTTCTTTATTATTTGGAGATAAAAAAATAAAATCTCCAAACTTCTAAAGTGAAGATCATTCTCTAGAATTAAATATTTGCTGTTTAACTGAATGGTAAGATGAGAGATGAAGACAATGACATATATCTATATGGAATGGAAGGCGCTCCACTTCGGAAGGGAAAATATCTGTTTGAACTATATATAAGCTACCAGGATTAGTATGCTCACATCAAACGGTGACTGATGTACATTAATATGTTGGCTGTGGTGATTTCAATTCTTTTGGATGATATTAATGCTCACTAATCTGATCAGGTTTTTATTATAGAATTAATAATATTTTATTAGATATCCACATGGATATATTTATTATTGTTATTTATTATTATTGTTAATATATATGCATATACACAAACATATAAATGCGAGTATATGCATACACAAATTCATGTATATGTGTGTGTATGTGTAGATATATGTGTAAATTTATATTGTTTGTGGGTTTAGGTTTTTTCATTTCATAAAGGAAAGGAATTTCTGTTGTAATTCTCCAATGATCTAAAGTGGTAGGTCTTCTTTAACTTGAAATTCTAGAGTATCCCAAGATACCCTTACTAATTCTATGAAGTTAAACAAGTCACTTAACTTTCCTTGGCCTCTCTAAAAAGAGGGAGTTGGACAAGATGGCTTACAAGATTGTTTCATTTCTAAATCTATGATCATATGATCGTGTATAATCTCAAATAATGGCCAGCAGTTGTCAGAAGCAAGACTTAAATGTAACTTTTTCTGATTCAAGATCAACTGTCTATCCCTGACCTCTTTACATTAGAATATATAATCTACACATATATTTAGAGTACTTTACTCTGAATTTCACATTAGTAAGTCACCATTACATGATTTTCAGTATTGTTACAATTTATCAAAGGGGATATTAGAAAAGGTTTTGAAACATAAAAAGCTTGAGAGTAATATCAAGATTTAGGAACACAGTCTGTGTTTTCCTCACTCTGATCTTCAAGGTTGGGGTTATAAAAGAGAAAAAGAAGCAATTTGCTAAATGTGTAGGTAACTAAAAAGGTATTTTCAGAGAATGATTTGTATTCCTTGACTATGGCATAACATATAGGACAAATATAATGTCGTGTATCGTAAAATATATAATTGTGATTTATATAATATATAATATGCATGTAAATGTATATCTATAGCTATATACACATATCCATATGTATAAAAGACTTAATGAGGGATGCAGGACAGATAATAAATGCTAATAAGAATTCATTTTCTTGGAGTCAAATACTTTTTTTAATACTAAATGAGGGAAGGAAAAATTATTTATGTAGATCCATCAACAATATGCCTTAAAGATCAACCAAAGAGAAGGAAAAATAATAGTTACTTATCTGAGAAGACACACAGACAAAATCTAGTGAAAGAGCCAATAGTAAATCCTATATTAAATGTCTATATACATTGCCCGTTGAACAAGCACATAGAATTAGAGATCCTAACACAGAGGTAAAATTGTGATCACAGGCATTATTTATGTTGAATGAGATGAAAACCATGGCTCCAGTTATCACTTTGGATGGTAATACTTTCTCCAAAAGAAGCAGTATAAGTAAAAAGTAGGATATGGTAACAGTGCATATGAAGAAATTCAGGAGAGAGGAAAAGCATAGAAGAGAGAACTTTGGAAAGGGGCTATAAAGGAAGAATAAAACTATGCTCTCATTGGAGTTTTGGTTACCTGGTTAGAAAAAGGAATTAGAGATAAAGCATTTGGGAAACAATCACTAATCTGACACTGAGACATGATTTAGTAGTTATGGGATATAAATGGTAGAAACATCTGATAGAGCTCTGTGCTCAAAACAGAGTAGCTGGTAACTTCTTGTTTGCTTTCTTAAATGGTATTTTCTTTCTCCTAAAGGTGGAAGAATTACAAAGAGGGAATTCTATGCTGAACTTAACAACAGAAAGATCTGGTAAGAAAATGATGCAAGCATTAGAGTGACGTGGCCATTCTCTCAGAATTTTTGATAGGACAAAAAATGTTAATCTGATATAGGATCTAGATTGTATGAAAACATTTCAAAGGATTGTAAAAAGATTTGGTCCTGTGGATAAAGTTTTATAGGACAATTTATTCCAGGAGGGATAGAAAATTCTCACAGGAAACATTCTCAAACCTCCAAGAGAAATGATTCCAATAAAGAGGAGGGAGAGGAGTTCTCTGAAGAGAATGATGTAGATGCACAAGGAATTTACTAAAAAACTTAGATTTTAAAAATATTTAGAAGATAATGAGTAATAGAGATTGAATATAAGAACATGACCTTGACTTGTCAAAAAAAAATCATCCAGACTATTAAGGCTTAAAACAAAATGAAGCTGGAAAGGCAAAAGAACAAAAACTGACAATTTTAAAAACATTTTTCCTCAAGTTATTTTGGCAGAAAGAGGAGGATCGAACATGGGATGTGACCTCTGTTTTGGATAAAATTGACAATGATTATTAACAACAAAGAGAAGATAGAGTAGTTCAATTCTTCCTTCACTTTTCTTTGGCAAGGAGAATGGCTTTTACATGGGAAATGACAAAGCAAAAATTAGTAGTAGAGTTGATATCCTAGATAAATAATGAGATAGCAAGACAGTATGTAGTTGTCCTTAATGAAGTCAAGACATCTAATGCAGTGAAATTACATCACTGGATACAGAAGAGACTAATGGGTATGATTGACAAGTCATTTTCAGATTAATTGTAAAGATCATAGAAACTGGGAGTGCTATGGAATGACTAGCTGTTTTTGAAAAAAAATAAGGAAGAGAATTAACACAACCATCAATGTTAATAATTTTGAGCTTGATTTCAGGCAAAATTCTACTAAACACACACAAAAGGGAAGTTAGAGATAGATTGGTATCTTTAGGACTCATGATAAAAACAAAATAAAATAAAATATTTCTTTTCAAGTAATTATTGAAAGTAGTAGATCTAGGAAATGAGATGCTACAGAAAGTGAACCTAGATTTTAGCAAAGCATTTAATAAACTATCTCATACTATTATTGTGAAAGAACACAATTACATGGATTAAAAACCAGCTGAATGGTCAGACTCAAGTAGTAGTCATTAATGCAAACTTGTCATGTGTTGGTCTTTTGCTATTTAAATACAAATATCAATAATTTTCATAATGATTTGGTCTAAACTCGATATTAATCAAAGCTTGGTGCAAAATCTGACAATTCAGATATGATGTCAGCATAAGGAGGTGAGAAGGTCCTAACAAATTAGAACATTGGTCTGAATTTCAGATTAAATATGATAGAGGCTGATATGAAATCCTACATTTGGGTTCAAAAAATCAACTTCAAAAATACAAGATGGGAGAAACATGTTTAGATAAAAATTGATCTGAAAATGGTCTAGAGACTTTAACAGATTGCAAACTCAATATGAGTCAAAAGTTTGCCATGACAGCTGCAAAAGCTAATGTAATCCTAGATTACATTAAGAGGCATGCCTTCCAATAAGGAGATGATAGCCTTTCTGTATTATTATGTCTTTGTGGTCAGATATATTTGAAGTAGTATATTCGAATTTAGATTCTACAGTTTAGGAAGGGCATTGACAACGTGGAAAGCAATCAAAGTAAGCCTACCAGGACAGTTAAAGGCTGTGAGTTCCTATTATATGAGAATTGGTTGTAAGAATTTGGGCTAGGACTAAACTCAAGGGGAAATTACTGCTTTTTTAAGTATTTGAGGGGCTACAATGTAGAAGAAGGAATAAACTTGCTATTTTTAACTCAGAAGGCACAAGCAGAAGCAATGAGTGGATGTGGCAACAAGGCAAAATTAGATTTGGATGCCCAGAAAAATTTCCTTAAAATTGTTGCTATCCATAGGGGGAATGGACTGCTTTGGAAGTGAGAGATTTCCTTTCAATGGCAGAGGTCTTCAGGTAGAGGCTTATTGACCACCAATAAGGTACACATGCTATAGTAAGGATTCCTTTTTGGTGTGGGGTGAACGTAGATGTCTATTGACAGTCCTTCCAACTATAAAATTGTATGACTTGTGGATTTTTTTAAAAGTAGCTCAAACTCTAAAGACGATTGTGTCCAAGGATTTATCTTTGTATTTAGAAAGGAAATCACTTCTTATCTTCTGAAAAAAAAAATCCCACTTTTCAACCAACTCCTGTTTATATTCTGTTTCTGAGGATCAAAGGCATTTGCTTATTAAAAGTACACTTTTCAAATGCCTGTAGGTCTGATAACTTCTTGCAGAGAAAGCCTTTTTCCAGCTTACATTAAACAATGGCCTATGCAAAATAAAAATATAGGGGTGGTTAGCAGAAGAGGTTCATGCTTTATTCTAAAAAGAAGAAAAAATCCTCACTTTGAAGGGCAAAAATGTTTTGGCACTCCCTGTCACCTGGCTGAAGAATAAATGGAGAGACAGAGAGAGGAGAGAGAGAGAGAGAGAGAGAGAGAGAGAGAGAGAGAGAGAGAGAGAGAGAGAGAGAGAGAGAGAGAGAGGGAGAGAGAGAGAAAAAAGTTACTATGTGCAGTTAATATCGAACAGCAGCCATCTCCAGATGATCCCTGCTGCATCCAATTTCTGCCAAAATGCTTTCTGTTAAACCTCCATCAAACAGACACACGGTGCACAAAAGAAAACCTCATCACCAAGGGAAACTAATCCACCGGTGCGCAATGTAAGCCTGTCAACTTTTTATTATAAGAAGTCATCACTCATTTCAGTGAAGATTAAAAGTATGACTAAATTGAGAAAATCCTCTTAGCCATTTGGAATTTTAATAGAGGAGAAAGGGGACTGAGTAAAATTTAGACTCTGTGTGTGAATATATACATGTGTATATACACATCTATATAATATTTGTATATGTGGTCACACACATAGTATCTCCATGCAAATATACACGGATGGCCATGTACAAAAACCACATTATATAATTGGATACGGGTAATTGCGATTATAACTTCATTCGGCTAAAAAGGCACCCCAAATTCATACATAAACATGTAGCCTTGTAGTAGGTTTTCTCAGTTACCACAGACAAACAGTTTCTGATTCAGACCAGCTTAAGAGATAAGAATGGAAAATGAGTCCTCACAGCTTTAATTACATTGCTACTGGCAACAAGGTGTTACAGTGGCAGAATGACAATTGCTTTTACTCAGAGTATGGATTCAGGGTCAATATGCTATTTCATCCACCACAGCGTCTGAGCACCATGTTGTTTCTATATTGGCCTTACACTACTTTAAAGCCGCAGGTAAAGTTAGTCTGATGTGCAATTAGAATTACAGGCAGATGTATGCATCTGTAGTCAGTCTGCAAAAGCAAGTTCCTGTTCTCCTGAATGCAGTATGTTTCACTTAAGCTGTCATTGAAAATGGGGGTAATCTTTTACATCTAAAGACCATAATCATCTTCCAATTCCAAAGATTTCACCTGGGTTAGAGCACAATTATTTCTCCAGTCAGTTTGAAGCTCGAAAACGATCAGTTTGAAGCTCGAAATGATCAGACTGTTATCCCTGAAGTCTTTAGTTACATTTTAAAAATTCACAGGGAACTTTTAAGTTATTTTACTTCAGGAGTGCCTCCGTGGCTTCTCTCCTCCCCTGCATCTTTTCACGGGAGTGATAATAAGTTACACATTTAGCGCTTCTTTGTTACCAAGACCCGGCAAGACAAATTCAAATGATTATTGAGGATAATTAGGTGAACAGCTGAAGTCATGTCACCTCCCTGGAAAAGAAACTGCAACTGACTCTTACCTTTATGGAGTTACACGGGCCCCACCTGGCAGGGAAGTGAGTTGAAATTCTCTCTGCAAATCACTAAGGGAGGTGCAAGACCAGGCAACCTGTCTCTTAGAGCAGAGCAGTGTTGCTGACACCTTTAGGAGAGGCTGGGAAACCCGTCAGCAGTTTCAGCGTCTTCTGGCCCTTTGATTAAACTCCTCTAGCTACCTCCACGCCCTCCCCCAAATTTGCTAAACCTTTTTTGCTATTCAAGCAGCCTCATTTGCTCTGGGGTAGACAAGCAGCGGACTGTTTCTACTTTGAGAGCCGACTTTTACTTTCCATAACCTTCCCTTCTATCCAATGAAAAGCAACTGTGGCCTTTTACTAAGTAAATGAGCAAATATTTTCCCAGTGTTCACCAGGTTAGATCCCCATTTAATTAAACTGGCTCATTATGTCCCTATCTGATTAGCAGAGTAGAATCAATTATTCAATGCACAAACATGGCTGCAGGAGCTAGAGGTGTATACAGAGCTGTTCATTTAATTCCAAGGACACTAATTAGGTACAAAGCAAGCAATAACTTTAACAATTGCAGCGCAAGCGTACATGCGGTACAGGACAAGAACAGGCCTTCATTTTCTTAATAAGCTGGATTCTCTTCCCCCTAACAGGGTCAAGAAAAAACAGAAAGCGGAGAGGATGAAATGTAGATCAAGAAAGCTAAGCATCCAGGAAATAACCCTTGGGATTTGCATATGTAATGGTGTGCTGCTACTTTTGTACTTTATAATCAAACAGTAGGCAATTATCCAAATTATTGACAGCAGATTTCTCATTTCAACTGCAAATTAAGGCCATTAATAAAGCTTTCTAATGCAAAAGTGACTAATTAACTAATGGAATGGAACTCTGAAGCTGTGATATCAAAACCAGTCCACCACATATTGTGGAAACACAAGGGAACTAATTAGTTTAATTATCAAAACAGCTAATTAAAATTACACAGTTGCCTAATTAGTTCTTTGCATTTTTTCTCCAGTTTAATTGACAGGATGGAGTTAAATAGGTAACTGGTCTCAAAGAGGGGAAGGGGAAAAACACCAGGAAAAGCTTCTGCTGAATATTTTAGATGATGTTATCTCATTCATGTGGCAGACCAGTAACAGGAAAATAAATGACTCTCATCCTTTTGGTAAGCAACTCCAAATTTTCCAGACATAAATCTGCCCTCAGAGTAAGCTATCTGAAAAGACTTTCATGAAGTTAAAAGGCTGGTATGTCTTGCTGTATCCAAAAGGTCAGGGCAAACACATATTTTGGAGGAGGACAGCAAGCAGATTTTCTTCAGGAAGTTAATTTTTCACTTACTTAAATTTATACTCTACTATATGTGTGGTTCCACAATCATTGTCAAGGGGCATTCTATAAAAAAAAAAATAGCTTAGGCATTAGAGTCAATTCTAAACATCACAGTGCTTAAAGGTAACATGAACTTGAACTGATAGCTAAACCTGATTCTGCATTTGAATTCTACAAAATGTTAGTGTTTAGACACACACATACATATACACACATTACACATGTGTATATATGCATGCATGTACACCCATAATCCTTTTATGCTTTCAAGAATTTTTTCTTTGTTTTCTATGTCAAAATGCTGTCATATCATGGTTTTTAAAAAATCATTTCAACACTTCTGTTGCTGTTAGTACTCCTAAGCTAGGGTGGAAGAAGTAAGTTGGAAATAGCAGAGAAGCAAAAGCAAAGAATGATTAGACTGAAAGAAACATACAGAGATCATGTAAGTCTACTCAAGACAGCTTTATCAAATGTGATTTTATAGACCCATTAGGTAATGTAGTCTAGTGTCACCATAACTTCATTATCCTGAAATTTTGCCTAAAATAGAGTAAATTATTTTGATATTATTGCTATCAGTATTTTGTACATAACCCAAATTTACTTTCAGTGTAGGAATAAGTATTTTCTTTTTGTTTTTCTTTTCTTTTTTTGAACCTTACTGTAAAAGAAGGAGAAAATTGGATTAGACAATCTATCATGATCCTTCCATCTTTGACATCATGAAGTTTTTGTGATCTGCTCTTTCCTTGGTAAAGATAAGATGAATTTGATCATGAACTTTTGCATGTACACATAAAGTTCAAAAATGTTTGGGAATTTTCTCTGCATTTCTCAGAATAAATATTGCATCTTGTTCAGGTTTTGAAACCTGAACAAGATGCAGTATTTATTGCATTTTAATAGCAAATTTAATAGCAAAAAAAATAGTCTGATCAATTCAATTTAAATTTTCAAAGCTTTAAGTATGGCTCAATATTTGGTCATAAAATGTAATATAATTGCTCAAGATTCTGTTTCCATTTATGTTTTGTGTTCTGCCAATAGGGTCTTTTCTGTTTAAATTTTCCATAGGCATATATCTCTGTGTGTTTGTAATCTATGTCTTTTATATATCTATCTATAACTTTTTAAATAAAATGAGTATCCCATATTTATATCTTCAAACCATCAAGAGAAGAAAGAAACAGTAATAGGATTAGTTGATCTATAGAAATGTTCTAGAAGTTATGAAGAATTATCAAGTTATTTTAATTGAAACTTGTTTCTTTTAATTATCTCTTTGGTTATTCTTAGTTTCATTTAACTTCACTTTAAAATCTTTTATATCCTTTTCAGTTCCTCTACTAAGCTAAGGTTCTTCAGATAAATAAGTCCTAATGGTACAAAAATCCTAAGAGCTAGTTCAATTTCAATCCAATTCAACAAAGCATTCATTGAGGGGGCTACTAATATGTGTCTGACACTATTCTAAATATTGGAATTAAAAAGGATATCATTAAACAATCTTTGTCTTCAAGAATCTTACATTCTCCTGGAACATGATAACTAAGCTGAAACTAAAAATAAAATCCAAGACATCATGAAAAGATGTCTGGAATTGCCAACATGTTGTAATATAAGACCCAAAACATTGTCTTGCTCTTGGCCATAAAGAAGGAAACAGGCTTCAATGGTTATATCTATGTAATATATTAACATCAGAAAGAATATAGTTCTTGATGAACCTATTTATAGGTGATGATTCAGTGTTAGGGTACAATCCAAGTGTCGTGCCTGTGCAGAAATTCCTCCTACAACATCCTTTCTTATTAATCTTTTGATGCATGTGGATTCCATCAAGAAAAATGACTACCAAAAAAAATCTAACACAAAACTATTTCTATGTTTCTTGGAATCTTTTCCCAATTATCTCAAAATGTCATTTGAAACTCAACAGATTTCTTAATATAAGTAAAGAAAGACAGAAAATTAAGGTTTTGAGCCTGAATTCAGAAATCAAGTTCAATTCATATACTAGGATCAACTGCAAATACATTGTTCTTTTCCATCAAAATCCATGGAGAATTGAGTTATTAAGGAGATAGTTATGGCTATATATATGAAAAGATTTAGTCCTCTTTAAATAAATACCTAGTGATAATAAAGCACATAAGAAATATCTACAAGATAATCTTAAAGCTCTATAGAATTATAAAATGGACTATAATAAACTTGGAGTATAGTTTCACAAAACACATCAATTATTAATGAAAGATGGTGAAAATTATGATGATGAGGATAGTGATTATTGTTATTTGTCCTTTATCAAAGAGAACCAATGGAATAAAGGGTGATGTCTTGACTTGTACATGAATTAGATTTGATGAGCCAGAGTTGTATGTCTCATTCTTTCTTCTAGTCATTGAAGTTCAGTGATATAACAAGTCAAGACAAACTGTTGATGGCCCCAGGTGCAGTGGATGACTGTGACATCTTTGATATCTTACTAAGCCCTAAGCATTCTGTGGCACCCACTTCTGCTACCTTTCATGTCTATTGGAATAAATTACCATGACATAAAATTTTATATTTTGCCAAGCCCTTGAAAGAACTTATCCCAAGGACCTACTATATGAAGAATGTTGTGCTATGTATTGGAAATACAAAGACAGCAAAGCAGTAGTCCTTGTCCTAAAGTTGCTTTTATTATCTTGTGGATACTAGAGATAGAGATAGAGATAGAGATAGAGATAGAGATAGAGATAGAGATAGAGATAGAGATAGAGATAGAGATAGAGATAGAGATAGAGATAGAGATAGAGATAGAGATAGATAGAGATAGAGATAGAGATATGAATAAATCCAAGCCAAGGAAAGTTGAAGAGGAAGAGAGTAAAAAAATCTTGTGAGATCAAGGAAGCCTTCATGGAGAATGTGACACCTAAGATGATACTTCAATCAAGGCAGAAGAGTGGTAATGGGTAGGGAACAGAGATTAATTTACTAGCCAAGATTCATACAGCTAGAAAGTATTTGAGACCATATTTAAACCCAGGTCCTCTTGTCTTAAGCTCTGGTTCTCTATCCACTGAGCCACCTACCTGCTCCTGGAATATTAAGTTTCTAAGTGATAGAGATGGGGCAAAAGTGCATGCCAATGAGAGTGGAGGGCTTTTCCAACTTAAGAGAGTATGTCAAGGTCAGGTAGCAGCTCATTTGGCTAGAATGTGGAATTCCTAAAAAGGGATGTTATTAGATAAACCTGCAAAAATATTTCCAAAGTTGATTGTTGAGAATCTTAAATGCTAGTGTAATATCTGATACATGAAATGTCTCCCACTTTCAAGTGTTTGATATCACATGGATATATAGACACCTACTTACCTTTTGGGATTGTTTAATATCTCTAATTTGCTTTCATATTGGCATATCTAAGTACCCAGAAAAGGATAAACAGCACATGGTTGCACTCAAATTGTCTCTGGTTATTTGGATTAATCTAAGTATGTAGAAATACAGGTGCCTGTTCATCACTATAACTCTTTGAGATCCAATTTAGCCATTTCTTTTTAAACAAGCAACAATCTAACACGATACTTTTAGATGTTTAAACATAGCCATTACATTAACAGTAAGCCAAAAGAAATAACAAAAATATAATGGGAATTCACTTTTTAAGAATTAATGAATAATAAAACACATCACAGTGCAAATATAAACCTAGGTCATGCTCTCAAATGTTCTAAGAATCGGTGGGCAGAAATAGATATACATTTACAGAAACTTCCTAGAGAAATACAAGACGGAGAAAAACATGAGGAGGGAATTATCGGTTCATCAAGAAGGACTTAAATTCTTTCTAATGAAATTCTTTCTTATCATGCCCCAACTTAGCCTAGAAGGACAAATGGCTTTCCAAAGTTCAGTACTCTTGGCCTTTAGTCCTAATCATTACCGAGTTGATTATGGGAGCAATCCATCTTCATTACTATCCCCATAACTACCAAAATCTCACAACCCATTGCTTTCACTATCCTATACTACTTAAACATTGGCCACATAGAAGAGAACTATCTTCATTTCTCAATTTCTGCTTCCCGTTTCCTATTTTTTTTATTCCTTCTTCCTGATATTCTGTAAGCATATCTCATCTATGTCCCTTTACGACTCTGTCCACTCCATCACTGTGAACTCTGGCATGCCTGTTCCATAATAAAGAAACTTAACTCTACACTTCTTCTGTAGTCCTTCTCATTACTTGCTTTTACTGAAAACTAGATTCACCTCAATGATTTTACATCCCTGGCCATCCTCTCCAGTACTATATCTTCTTTCAATGAAGGTCTCTAACACATTGTTCCTAGAAAGGAGGCAGAATAGTTCTTTGTTCATAAAAAGAACAAAACTACAGGATAAAATTGGGTAAGGTTTGCAGAAGAGCTATCTGATGGAACCTTTGGATGTCCCAAACTGACAATATTACCTTGATATTGGGGAAAACTCACTTTTCTAAGATCAAGAAAGGATAAATACAAAAAAAAATGAAGGTATCAAATGTTCATTGACTAGGGAAGTCTTTTCACATGAGATAAAGAGCAACTCAGGCACTCATTGAGAACAATAATGAGGTCTAGGATGGATGTGATTCCTGCAGGATTAATATACCAAAGTTTAGTTTTGTAGGATGAAAAGAACAGTTTTCTGCATTCTTGTATGGCCTCTGCTACCACCTATTGATATAATAACCTGCTTGTCACTTTGCTTCAGTATCTTTGCAGTTTCTTTTTTGTAGCCAATTAAAGTAGATTCATGAGTTGTTGTCATTGCTCATGGAGCAATTATGTCCGAAGGAAGAAGTCTAATGTCAGTAGCTTACTGGCTCACTGGGGAGCCATTTTTATTGATGATCCTGCTCTAAAGTCTCTATATAACAATAGTAATAATAATCATATTGATCTAGTGTTTTGTAGTTTTCAAAGTGATTTACAAAAATCTTTTGAACTTTATAACAACTCTGTGGATTATGTAACATAGCTATTATGATTCCCATTGTGCAGATGAACAAATTGTAACTCATAGAAGTTAAGTATTTTGGCTCTGGTAATACAACTAGTAAGTATTAGATGTTGAATTTATACCCAGGTTTTCCTTGTACCAACACACTTTATCTAGTAGATCACTTTGCCTGATTACTAAAGATTCACAAATCAAAAAAGAGGAAAAAAGTTAGTCACGCCCAGTGAAGCCATCCTTTTGCTATAAAAAGGCAATGCCTTAATATCAGTTCTTTAAAAAAAAAAGAACAAGGAAACAACAAGTACAACTTTCTGTCTTACATCAATCATGAGTATTGGTTACAAGATAGAAGAATGGTAAAGGCAAGGCAATTGGTGTTGTGAACTACCCAAGATTAAAAAGGTAGGTAATATCTAAGGTCAGATTTGAATCCACGATTTCCCATGTTCAGGCCTGGCTCTCTATCTCCTTAACCACCTAGTTTCCCTTAGAATAAATCACTTTTCTTTTTGCTTGGTTCCACTGTGGTTTGAACCCAGGACCTTCTGTATGTGAAACAGACATCTTCTACACCATGAAACCACTAACTTCAATACTTTCATATATATTGCAGAGTAGTTAAGCATCCACATTGTCACAAAATTCTGCAGTCTTGTCCCTTGGTGATGTAGGATTGGAGAATTCTTCACCTGATACCATTTTTATTAATCCCTGTGAGATCACTTCCTTGACCCTATGACATCAGTCACCCATCCTCTCTGTTATTACTGATATCACTCCTGAGACATAAATGGTATTCCATGCCCTTGAATAAATAAGTCAGGTCTTTTATCTCAGGGTTGTATAAAGGCAAATTCAAAGAACTACTTTCTCCTGATTTGGGTATGTTAAAAAGTTAATGGTGGCTGTTTGGGACTTAAACATTCTATGAAAAGGTAGTCTTATTTCTGTATTTATAAATCTTATACTCTCTGCACTTTATAAATTTTATCATATTTCTATAATAATTTTCAAATTTGTTCTTATTTCTATGCTAATTAGAAATGTTTTTCCTCTGGATTTTGCAAATTTTATCTTCTTTCTATAGAACTTAAAAGTTTTGCTCCTGTGGATTTGACAAAGTTTTGTCAAAATTTACAATTTTTCTTCCTCTATATTTTAAAAACTCTGTCTTTTCCCATGAGATTTATGAATCTCTTCTCAGAGATCTATCTTACTGAAAAGATGAACTATCCTACAAATCATTCAAAACAAAAAGAAAGTGCTGGCCAGCCTCTGATACTTCCATTTTTATTAGCTTCATCAAGTTTCTTGGTATCTTAAAATGAAGGGGAAATTTCTGAGCAAGGCATGATGATGGCATATCTGAGTTATTATTTGTTTGTCAATGTAGTGATTATAAAATAATTCAATTGGTAGATCAAAAAGCATTTAACAAGTGCTTTTTATGTATCAGACACTGTGCTAAATGCTGGGGATATACAGAAAGGCAAAATACAGACCCTTGTCTCCAGGAGCTCACAGCCTAATGGGAAAGACAACATGGAAAAATCTTTGGATATACAAGATATATGTAGGATAAATTAGAAATAATCAATAGAAGAAAGGCAAAAGAATTAAAATAGATCAGGAAAGACCTGTAGAAGAAAGAGTTTTATCTAGAACTTAAAGAAAGCCAAGGAAGCCAAGAAGTGGTGATGAGAAGATTAAATGGTACAGGCATGATGAAAGACTAGAAAAAAGTGACTAATTCATACTCAGTTTTTCATTTGGAACGTTTGGATTTGAGTAAGGATGATAATGAGACATAACATGAAAAGATGCTTTAAATTGGGACTAGGCTATAGCCATAACCACTCATATATCAAGTTTTAGAATAAGTGTAATTTTAACATCGCTACAAAGGCTATATCTAAATGTGCTTTTCTGTCTGTCACTGTTTTTCATAAGCTTCTTATTCCTTAGGCCTATTGTACTAAATATGAAGATGAGTCTGACAACAAGGGAGTATAAATATGGGTGCTGAACTGTCTGAGGAATTCCATAATGGATTAGCCACCTGCTATCTGGAACTTCTTGGAATGAATAAGGAGGAAGATGGCTTCAGATTATATAAAGAGTCACCAGTTTGGTACAATGGTGTCCAACTATCAAGTTCTGGGGTCAGCATATTTTTTTCAACATTTAACATCTATCTATTGTGATAATTAAAATGTTTTGGGAGCAAGGGAAATATATAACAATTATGACTGCTGAAATATGTTTCTACTGTGTCTTGGTTTTATATAAATATAAGATGGTCGCCAGGGAATATATTCCCAATTTATGATTATGCCCAAGCCAACTGGGTTTTATAGAGAAATTTAATTTATAATACACTGATTAATCAATAGAAAAAGAGAGAAAGAAAGGAATAAGAATGAAGGGACTCAAGCCAATAAGGCCTAGACCTCAGTCCTAAGAGATAAATCAGTCAGTTGGTTTTATCACTCACCCAAGATCTCTCTAGGTAAGGCTTCTCATGCCAACCTCAGGCTCCACCTTCAAGAGAGCCTCCTTTCAAGAAATGTTCCAGAGAATTCTCCTCCTTCAGAGCCAGGCTTCTCTCCTGGTCCTCCAACCGACCAACCTCCTCAGTCCTCCTTCAGAACAAAAAACTCCCCCCCCTCTCTCCTCAGACCCCGCTATCTTTAAGGAAACCATCTAAGTTCCCTCCCCTCAGTTCTCACATCTACCAATCACTGTCGATGTCTCCCCTATGCCAATGGTGGCTCTAGTTTAACCCAGGACTGCCCAGAGGTCTGTGGCTTTGCACATGTCTGTTGAAGGTCATATTCTCAAATAATTAAATCTTGATCTTTGCTGCAGCCCTTCCTAAATCCTGTTATTCTAAGTAGGGTGGAGATTGTAGTTTCCAAGACCTGGTTCTGTCATTCCAAGTATCTCAATTGTATCAATTCTAAAATCAATCATGACTCAAAGAACTTCCTGTTCTATGCTTAAGCATAGGTCAAAACCCTTTCCATTGTTTAGCAAAATGTTTCTGTCCTAAAGTAGTCTTAAGTAGGGAGGAGAAGGATCCTCCCATGCCAAGGGGTTTTACATTCCAATAGAGTTCTTACTATCAGTAGGAAATTTTTTCCAGTATGAGATTTCCCAATGGGGAAATTTCCAACATTCATAAGTCTAAGAAATTTTAAGGTTTACACTATATAATAAGTGTGCTTACATATATAACTACATATATGTAAGCATACATATAATATATATGTGTTCTTAGCTATTAAGTTTAATGATATTTCCCTACACTAAGAATAATGACTCATTACTAAGAATGATTAATACTGAAGCTTTGGGCAAGTTCTATACTTGAAGATCCCTTTACTCTAGGCTCTGGTGGGTACAAACTAGTTCAGTTGTAGGGAAATCTAATCAAATGAAAGAATCATGAGGCCTTTTTTTTTTGCTTTCTTTGGCTGTGCACAATTGTAATCTGGAGCTCCAGGGAAAGTAACATAATTTATTTTATACAGAGTAGATAGAGAAGTGAACTCAAAACCAGAAAGACCTGAATTCAAATCCTTCCTTTGACATAGTTGGGTAAACCTATTCATCTCCCAGTGCTTTACCCAACTCTTAAAGACTATATGTTGCAGAGAAATTTCTGGTCTTCAATTACTAGAGATAATTTTTAATAAGAGTTCCTATATCTATGTTTTTTCCTAGGCTATCCTCAATGATGAGACTAGAAAAAGTACAAAAGTACAATATGAATCATATAAAGGACAGTCTTTTATTTCCTACACACAATGCTTCTCATAAAAAGTCCTTACAAGTGATTAATAATACTTTTTAAAAGTAGCAGTAATATCTATTGCTATATTTCTTCCCAGAGATGGAGCTTAAAACCATCAAAACATAACAGTATTTGGCAGGAATTACTAAGAGACCTTTTATAATTCACTTTTGCTCTGCACTGTCCAAACATATCCTCCAGTTTCATATAATTGGTTCAACCAGAACAAAGATGGGGTTTGTGCTCTTTCCAAGAGTTTCATTTTGCTGCAGAATTTCTTCTTCATAGTCAGTTTTAACCATTGGATTAAGGATCTCTAGAGCATTTGAACTCACCAGATTGCCTTTAAGATTAGACACATGTATCTTACCTGTGCTTAGAAGAAGCATACTAAATAGAAGATATCAATGATTCCCTGATTTAAGCTTGTATTTGTACTGAAAATAGCGAAGTACAAAGTCTTTTTGATGAAAAAGTTCAAATTTATGATTGTCTATAATGTTCAGTTCCCTCCTTCCAAATCTGTTGGGGTTTTTTTAGAATTTAATATTATGGAGTCCCTTGAATATTTTTTATACCACATTCCCCTTCAGCTCCCCCCCTCGCCCCTCCACCCCAGGAGTTACTGAAAGGCGGAAATCTGAAGAAAACCTACTATGTGATGAACCATCAAATCTCTACTTCTTATAAGAATTCACTGCTACCTAGGTTGAGGGGAGTAATGTAAGCAAAAATTTCAGCTATTTGGATTGGATTCTTTTGGAGTGCTTTGAATGCCATCACTTCATATGTATTCTGGGTCAGGGTGTTCCAGGAGGGTCTGGCTCCTTCCATTATTCAGAACAATACTAGAAGTCCAAGATTTAACAATGTGCTGAATCTAAATGTAGTTCTAGGGTATAGATTTAAGCAATTAATGTTTCCATGGTGACAATTGGTATATATAGATAACCTGTTAAGAGAAATAGCTATGATTTCAAGGACATTTCTTTATTGAATTAATTCAACATTTTATATCTTACCAAATTCTCTCTGAAATTCAAACTTTTGTTTTGAAACAGGAACATTATACCTTATTAGGGAAAACATTGTGGAAAAGGTTTCAAATGGTCTCTATTTCGTTTCCTCTAAGATAATCTAAATAATCACAAATATATATATATATATATATATATATATACACCATACATATAAATTGATGCAAAAAAATTCTGTTGTCAAATAAAATACTATTTAAAATGAGAATAATTAAAGTTCATTAATGAAAATGTTGGCTTTTTGGAGAAAGAATAAAATTTTTATTTCAGGGCTTGGATGGACAAAAAAAATCACATGATTTAAAAATTGCCCCTCCCTCCCAAAATACACTTATATTTGGAGCTAACTCTTTGAAGTATGGGGATAGAATTAGGCAATAATTTGTGGAAAACATACTCTTTATATATATATATATATATATATATAATTAAATGACATTCCCAATTCACATAGATATAATTTTTAATAATTCTTTTCTGACAGTTTAAAAGCTATGTTCTCTCTCTTCCTCCCTTCGTTTCCCCTCCCTGAGACAGCAGGTAATATGATAATAGATTATCATGCTAGTATGTGCTATCATGCAGTATGTTTCCATGTTTGTCATATGCTGAAAGAAGACACATTTTGCTTACACAAGGAAAAAAACTAATAAAGGAAACAAAGTGAAAAAATGGTTTCCCCCAATCTACATTCAGACTCTATCAGTTCCTTCTATGGTTGTGAATAGCCTTTTTCATCATCAGTCTCTTGAAACTGTCCTAGCTCCTTGCTGGTAAGGATTGTCATTCATAGTTGACTGTTTTATATTATTGCTATTATTAACTTTTTCAGTATGTTGTTTTTTGCTCAGAGGATGAGAGGTGGTGATTTCTGTAGGGGACAGTCTAACTACCAAGCTATTTTTAATTATATCATGTGATGATCATTATTATGGAAGCCTAGTTTTAGAATAATTTATGGATATGGAGTGTACCTGTGACAGATTGCAGGTTGGTTTTGGACATAAGAAGTTGCTGTTCACTCTCATGTAAAAAGGCAGACTGCTGAACCATTTATTTGCATCATGGTAGAGCCTTCTGTAATGCAAATGAATGGACAAGTGAATGAGAACACTTTTATTAAGCAATTACTAAAAACTGGGCATTTGCATAGAAAAAAGCAAGAGAGTCTTTCTAATTAAGTAACTTCCACTACAATTGAGAGAGACAACACTTGAAAGAATTCAGCTACAAGCCTAGAAATGATGGCAAATCTCTAGGATATTAGATGCCTCTTTTGGCATAGCTCTGGCCAATATAGGAAATAAAAGGCCCTTGCTAGGGTCAAAAACTTTGGGATTACTATTATATCTTTCAAAGGCCACAAGTATAATGGTTTGTGCCTTTCATATTTGTGTCTGCATATTTCTAGAAAGATCGTGGATATTTTGGCTATCTTTGACCAATTTTAACCCATCAAAAAACAAACCTATCCCAAAATATTGTATATATGACTTTGAATGCCTGTAACAGATGAGTGTTCATATCACAAATTTTATTCTGAACCAATGTATAATGAAAATTTAAGGATATATCATTCAAAGAACAGTTCATGCAAAAATTCATAAATGTTCAGATTTAAAAGGCGTTTGTTACTCATAATTTAAAAACTTATGACAAGTGTTTTATGACTATAGTTTTGCCTGAAAAAAAATTGAATCAGAGGTCCTACTACAGAGTAGAAAGCATAGGATTTATAGAGGTCAACACTTTAAACATAGACTTTTTAAACTTTCTGACTATGAAGCTGATCAAATTTCCAGAAGCCATGGAAATTCCTGGGAACAAGTAGTTGTTTTCCACACTTTTCTCAGGCAGCACACAATAAGGATTACTTAAGATCATAATTGGTTTTAAGATATTATTAAATATGATTAGTTTGTGCCTTGTGAGGAGGTTTAACTTATATATCAAAAGGAAAAGAAAGATAACATTTAAAAATCTCCAATGAGAATTATTGTATTATTTAAAGCAGGATATATAGATCAAGAAAGAGGTGTGTGTCTATGCATACAAGACTGTGTGTATACGTGTGTGTGTGTCCAATATGACTTTAGCCATGACCAAGAAAGATGTTTTTACTGATTCCAAGGCTCAAAGCATCATAATGCCTCTAACATATGTTTCTACTACATGTTTTTTTCAATCTCTTTATACTTTCCCACTCTCCACACTCTACAGTCCAACTTTACTAACCTCTTTGCAGTTCCATGAAGAGAACATTTCATCCCTGCCCTCCTTTCCTGCAGTGCTCTGTTGCATTATGCATATCTCTTGGTTCTCCTGACCTCCTTCAGGACATAGCTGGAGTCTCATCTTCTGAAGGGATTTCCAAGGTGCCTCCCATCTCAGCTAGAAACACCTTCCACTCTCAGATTGCCTTACATCTTCTATATTATGTCCTGTATGCCCTAGTTATTTACATGCTATCTCCCTCATTGAGAGCAGGAACTATATTTTTGTCCCCCCCCCCCTTCCTTTGTATCTACAGCACTTAGCTCAGTACCTGGCATATAATAGGTGTTTCATAAATGCCTATCCACAGTTCAATAAACATCTAATTCTTTCATAATTCAGATTGTTATTTATCTAAATGTTCACGTACAAATTTATTTTCTTATGAACCCAACCAATGTTAGTTTGTTTTGGTTGCCTATTCCTATTTGTTATAAAGATTGGCTTTTTCCTTTTTCTTTTTTTAGTGAGCTATAGTAGGCAAAGGAATGCTTATTAATTTTAAAATTCCATTTAATATGTTAATAAAAGAAGATAAGAATTTACAAAAAAAAAAGCATTAGCAGTGGGAAAATTGGGACATTAATTCACTTTTGGTTGGACTGTGAACTGATATAACAATTCTGGAGAACAATAAGGAAGCTGAACCACAAAATGATGCCTACCCTTTGACTCAGTAATGCCAGTACTGAGTCTGTACCAAAAGGATTACAAATAAGGGGGAGAGGCATATCTGTGCAAAAATAATTTGCAGCACTTTTTGTAGTGGCAAAGATTTGGAAGCTGAGGGGTTGTTCATAACTTGTGGAATCGGTAAACAAGTTGTGCTATATGGTGATAATGAAATATAATTGCACTATAAGGAATGATGAACAGAATGAGTTCAGAAAAATCTGGAAAAACTTTTATGAAGTGATGCAAAGGGAGGTGAGCAGAAACAGGGGAATAATTCTTGTGGTAACAGAAATATATGATGCTCAACTGTAAAGGACTAAACCAATATTAGCAAAGCAAATCTCCAAAATAACTACAAGGGATTCATGATTAAAATGTTATTTACAGACAAAGAAAGAACTAGTGGAGTCCTAGTGTGGATCAAAGCATGCCTTCTTCTATTATATTTCCTTCATGAGATTTCTATTGTATGTGTGATATGTATCTTCTATCATAATAAGAGCAATATGGAAGTATGCATTATATGCAAGTACAGGTATAACTTATTCAATGCCTCAGAGAAAGGGAGGAAGAAAATCTGAATTTTAAAAACAATTCTCAAAAATTGTTTCTAAATGTAACTAAAAAAGTAAAACAAAGTTGGGGGAAAAAGCTTTAGCAGACTACTTGCCCCAAAGTAGATCCTTAATTCATGTTTATTGGATGACTGAGTGTAAAGCTGTTATTTGATGTCTAGTGAAAATTACTCTGTGGCTATTGTTGGATTTTGCTATTACTCTGGAAACTTTAGTCTCTTCAAGAGTGATGGCTAGAATATTCAGAGAAGCTATATTTTATGCTGATCATCACATTGTTACTAGATTAATCATATCTATACTCAATGAGAAAAGTGTAATCATCAGGGTGAACCATCAGTTAAATGCTGTAAAATATATTCTAGTTAGTAACACTTAAAAGATTTTGAAAAAGCTTGGCATTATAGAGAGATACTTCAGAAATAACTAGCTGATGTAAAATCTTTCTACACTATAATGATCCATGCTAGAGCCCATGGTGGAACTATCTTGGCTCACTGGATATTTGGTAGTTTCAATCATAGTTTTAGAAACACATAGCTGCTTTAAAACAAATTATGATAACTCAAAACTATATCAAGCACTGAACAGAGAACACTGGGTTATGGGTGGGTTGGGGCCATTGACCTTTGTTGTAGACAGGGTTAGTCAAGTTCTTGCTTGTTTTCATGTGGACCCTATTAGTAAGGGACTAAATATATTTAATCTCTGAAAAATGAAATCTTGACTCACATATAAACAAAACTTAACATTTGATTCCATTTATTTTTGCAATTCATATTGCTATTATTTACTCAATTATGCAAAATCCTATCCTCTTCTCACATCCAGCATGCTAAAAGTAAACACTCTTTGTCTTGAGGGACCACATGGAAGCTTTGGAAGGCTTTCTTCAAGCCATATTTAAGTAATTATGGAAAGGAGTTTACATTTCAAGATGAAATGAATGAATATAAAACCCAAGGTGTGGGGTGAGGGAGCTGAATCAGTTCAAAGAGAAGATAGCTTCCATCTAGGCTCTTTTACTAGTAACTCTTTCCTATTAGAAACTAGTAGAATGCTTTATTTTGACTTTCCTATGTGCAGAATGGGGGATAGGAGGCCAACTTTCCTTCACCCCACTATGTCTCCCATTGGAGTGTACCCTCAACTAAGTGAGCTTGTATTTGGGCCCCAGCTAACTTCTTCTGCTTGGAGTTTCTTTTTGTGACTAGGTGACAGAAGGTAGTTTTCATGGTGAACAAATCCAAGTTTGGAGGAGTGGAATGATGCTGTAGAGCTCAGATGAAATGATGAAATGTAAAATATCTAAATAGAAATGCTGCAAACTGCTTCATGTGCTGATTAAAATTAGGTATCAGTTCCTCTTCAGACTATAAAAGTATTCTGTAAAACACCAAATCTATTTTTTTTGGTAAAATTTACACTTGCAAGTGTGCTATGTTTAACATTCCTTTTTGTGAAATAACAAATTATGTCCTTTCTGATTGATATTATACATTTAGTTCCTTTTTCTGTTCTTTTGTTTGGTGGGGGCCCTACTCATGAGCCTAAATGTAAAATCTTACCTGGTAGGGAATATAATGATCCAAAGATTGTGAGAAAAGAGAAGGCTGCTTTTATTAGAGTCAGGATCCATTAGGAATGAACACAATCAAACTTCATGCTTGTGTACACAACAATGACTGCCATAGAATTTCGAGGGCCCTCTGGTGAAATAGCAGTAAATTCTCAAGATCAAACCATTCATTCATTCATTCATTCATTCATTCATTCATTCATTCATTCATTCATTCATTCATTTATAAGGATATGAAACAAAGTCCCTTTCAGACTCTGAAAAGCTATATTCATATATTTAGGGGACAGGAATGTCACTGAGCAGGTAGCAGAGACAATTATTTTACTCCTGGTCTTAATCTGTGTGTGTACCTTTTCTTTGTCCTCTTATCTACATGGGATATTGTAGAGGTGGGCGGGTAGATAGGCTGTGGAGTCAGGAAGACTTGAGTTCAAATCCAACTTCAGACATTTTCTAGTTGTTTGACCCTGGGCAAGTCATTTAACCAATTTATCACTTTTCTTAGCTGTAAAGAGGAGTAATAGCATCTGATTTACAGAATTATTGTGAGAAAGAAATGAGATAATAATTGAAAATTGCTAAGCATAGTGTGCAGCATATAGTAACTTCTATGTATATGTTATTATTATTAATCATGTAATAATTATATATTTACAATTGAAAACTTGAGGAACCTCTAACTCTGGAGATGTTTAATAATGATTGGACAAAATTCCATTGCTTAATTTGGCCTTCAAAAATGAAAATTATGTAGATTAAAGAATAATTACCATGAATTAGACTGAGGTCTATCTTTGGCAATTTTTGGCTTCAAGTAGACCAAAGAAATGAATAATTGCAAGAAAAATAATTATTTGCTATAGTTCTAACTAAATAGCTAGAGGTTTAGATTAAAAAATTCCTTTTAGAAAGATGAGGCCTCACAATCAAGATACTGGGAAGAAAGAAGAAAAGATTTTATGCCCTTTGTAGGTCATTGGTTTTTCTACCTTTTCTAAAAGAGATTAAAAAGTCTATCCATAGATTTTAAGCAACATCTTACCCAAATAATTTGGCTTAATAATAATTTGGAGGCAGTGAAAAGTACAGCAAATCATTATGTATAGAGACTACATAGCAAACAGTATATATGTAAATAATATATATTATATACTTTGTATATATTCAATTATGTTTCTATATATACATAGGGGACTGTGTGTGTGTGTGTGTGTGTATCTACACTCAGATCTAGTGTGGACCAGCATCTGACTTATCCAGTAAAAGCTGAAGGATCCACATGGATATGAGTGACTATTCAGTATCAGATGTATAAGTTGTCTTCAATGTAGGTGCCCCCATTTAGAGAGAAGCATCTATTCCCCCTATTTTTCTTTCTGTCATTTCATTAACTAATTTTGCTTTAAATTATATCCTCTGGTTGAGTATTAAAGCTAAGTATATTTATAGGGGGTCAATTGACTACAGTTTCATGTGTACAAATGCTGAAAGTAACTTGAATCTGGGGTAGTTAGTCTGGAAGATCATCAGAATCTGGGTTAGCTAGGGGAGTAGTTTATAAGTAATAGGTCAGGGTTGTTGGTTGGTTATGAGGATGTTGATCTGGAGTGTTGGGGAACTTGGGAGAAGGATTTGGACTGGATGTGGATGTTGTCTGTACATTTGGGTCCAAGAGCTTGGAGTGTTCAGACTATAGAGTGAGAAAAAAATCTAGAGACAAAACAATTCCATTAGATATAGTATCATTTTTGGTTGATAACAATACTTTATTATCACTACTGGTGACATTCTTGACGGGAGACCCAAGACTTCAGTGTTCTAAAGACAGCTGTCCTGTGGCTGTTATGATTTTAGCACGTAGTGTTTCATTTACAAATTGTACAACCATCCTGTCATTTTGACTGACATCTTGAAAATATATGTTTAGAATCTGGTCAAAGGACAACTCCTTATACTAATGCTATGAGTAAAACACAATGATATCCACAACAGTTGAGTTCTTTTGGAATTATCTTTTCTGAAACAGTGGTTTCATTATTTTAATCAAAAAAGGTAACATGGATATTGGTAAAGTCCTTCTGGAGAAAGAAAAAAATGTTTCCTTTCAATTTTTAATGATAAAGCGCATACCAGTATTCTTTGATTCTGATATGATGATGGTTACTGGTCACCAGTTTCTGAAGTAACCATTTCTCTCAGTAAGTGGTCATAGTGGGAAACTTTCAAGAAGATATTTTATTTTGGAGGATGCTTCAATAAAATGTTCAAAGAGTATGTTCTATATCTGGGTGAACTCTATGACACTTAAACACATCATACAGTCATTTCGAATGTGTTATTGAGAGTTCTGGAAAAATATATTTTTGCTCAACA
Source organism: Monodelphis domestica (assembly GCF_027887165.1). Taxonomy (NCBI): domain Eukaryota; kingdom Metazoa; phylum Chordata; class Mammalia; order Didelphimorphia; family Didelphidae; genus Monodelphis; species Monodelphis domestica. The sequence goes on from NC_077231.1 coordinate 128,016,667, forward strand.
TATCAATTTGAAATGAGAGAACAGGGTTTTGAGCATTACTGATTGGAAAATATATTAAAGATGAATATAATTTTGACTAGTTCTCATGGATATTTAAGAAGCATAATATTTCACTGCTTCCTAAGTGGTCTTTATAAAATTCATATATTTCTTAATATAGCTTCTGGTCTCAAATATTAAACCTAGTAGGTTTTTAATGAGATTCACCAATGATGATTTCATACATAACATTTGAAATTGAGAGGGGTCGGTCTTTAATGCTTAATTTATGCTCACTTAAAATATTACTGCCAATTTCCACTGACTATTGTCCTTTATTACATTGGTTTAGTTCCTTTTCTCTCACTTAAGAATCAGAATACATGTTGCACTATGAATCTTCTGAAGGAATCATTGATTTCTGCTTGATGAGTATTTTGGTATTTAATCGTTTTCCCTTCTGTTACTTTGGCCAGTCCTTTAATTATTCTTCCAGTTCTCATTACTTTCTTCTGCATCAGTTCATACAAAATTTCATTATTTTCTGTGGATTCCTCATATTAATCATTTCACATGGTGGTTTTAATATCCAATAATATTCACATATCACAATTTATTCAGTTCTTCCTTGATAAATAAGCATCCATTTTCCCCTAGTTCTTTGCAAATAAAAGTATTACCAAAAGATCTTTGTACTGATTTTTTTGGGGGACCCTTTTTGTACATATTTAGTAGTAGAATTGTTGGAGCAAAAAAGTATGATCATTTTAAAAATGCAATTTTAAATTGTTTTCCTAAACATATAACCATCTGCCATTTATTTTGACTGTCATCTTGAAAATACATTCTTGGAATCTGGTCAAAGGACAACCCCTTATAGTAATAGAATAGGTAAAATACGATGATATCCATACATAACATCTGAGTTCTTTTGTAATTGTATCTTCTGAAATAGTTTAATTATTTATTTACTTTAATTGGGTATCTATATTCTTTTAGATTATCCAACAATATTTTTATCTAATTTGCTAATATGTTAGATGAAGTGAAATTTCAGTTTCAGAGAAAATTTTTGTATCTTTTACTATTCATTATTCTCTGGTCCACCAATTGATTCCTTTGAACCACCAGACCTCTATTAAGGTATGCTGGGTGACATTCTCTTCAGTTTTATAATTCCTTTTCTTAAGGTCCTGATGTGATTGGTTTGAGATAATTATATCAATCCAATTTGGCTCCTTTACTCCTTCTGATTGTCTTCCTGCTATGCCACTTTACATATATCTGCTTGCCATCTGGAAATAATAATTGAATTAACTGTAGCATTGCTTCTAGAAAGGGTGTGCAGATTGATAACACTAAGACTCAAATCATCATCCTTATGCCTTGCCAAATCAAAACACCCATCTCAAGCCAATACTTCTATAGGTATGTTGTCATTCCCTACTAGGAATGCAAGCTCCTTGAGGCAGGGGTTTATTGCTCTTATACCTGTATCTCCTTCCCTTATACAGTGCTTGGCTCATAGTAAGCATGAAAGAAACTTCATTAGGAGCATACTTTCATAGATTTTTTAAGAGCTTGCACTACTTCTTTGGAGATTACATATTCATGACCTTTGAACACTTATCTATTGAGAAATGACCCTCATTATATTTGCTTCCAGATTAAACATATATATATATGTATATTATATGTAACAAATAAATGCATATTTACTTGTATTTATAAATATCTTTATTTACATATATGGATATATAGTTTTCATAACTTCGGATATCTACTGAAATAAAAAAAAATGTTTCCCTTCTATTTCTAGTGGTATTGGTTTTGCTCATGCAGTAGCTTTTAGGTTTTATGTAACTGAAATTGTCCATATTTGCTCTATGATTACCTCTATCCTTTGTTGGTAAGGATTTTTCTTTTGTTTATATTTTTCCAAACACTTTTTTAAACTCATTTTTAAAAAAAGGTGACCTTTTATACTTAGGTCAGTTATACAGTTTTGCTTATTGAAACATAGGATAGGAGATCATGACCTAAACCTAATTTCTGTTTGACTGCTTAGCAATTTTTCCAACAATGTTTCTCAAATACAGTCTTAATACTCATATTTGTTGTATTTGGCTTTATTGATTATAGTATTGCTAAGCCTGGGTTATTTTACTTTGTTTAATTTTAGCCCAATTCCCACTAATGGAACCATTATCCATAACATTAAAGTGATTCTCTCCCTAATTGATCCAGGAAAAAAATTCTTATTAATTATAGATATGATTGACTATTGGAAAAATGATGACTACTTGTATGCCTAGATGGTCTATATGGTTCACAAAATCATCATCATGTTACTATTACAGTGTACAATGTTCTTATTTTACTTTGCATTAGTTCATGTAGATCTTTCCAGGTTTTACTTAAATCATACTTCTCATCATTTCTTATAGCAGGGTACCTTTCCATTATAATCACATGCCTCAACTTGTTCAGTCATCCCCCAATTAATGGATATCCTGTCAGGTTCCAATTCTTTGCTACTATAAAAAGAGCTGCTATAAATAGTTTTGTTCAAAAATATCCTTTACCCTTAAAAAATATCTTTGGAATGCAGACTTAGTATGGTATTGCTAGATCAAGAGGCATGTGAATTTTTTAGATTTTAAATTGTATTTAATTGATCAATTAAGAAAATTTTTCCATGGTTACATGATTCATGTTCTTTCCCTCCTCTCCTCCAACCTCCCTCCCTTAGCCAATACCCAATTCCACTGGATTTTGAATGTGTCATTGATCAAGATCTATTCCCATATTATTGATATTTGCACTAGGGTGATTGTTTAGAATTTACATCCCTAATCATATCTCCATCAACCCATGTGATCGAGCAGTTGTTTTTCTTCTGTGTTTCTACTTCCACAGTTCTTTCTCTGGATGTGGATAATGTTCTTTCTCATAGGTCCCTCAGAATTGTCCTGGGTCATTGCATTGATGCTAGTAAAGAAGTCCATTACATTTGATTGTGCCACAGTGTATCCATCTCTGTGTACAATGTTCTCCTGGTTCTGCTCCTTTCTCTCTGCATCAATTCTTGGAGGTCATTCCAGTTCACATGGAATTCCTCCAGTTCATTATTCCTTTAAGCTATGTACAGTTTTAATGCTCTTTGGATATAGTTCCAAATCCTTTCCCCCCAACACTGGAAGGTCAAGCAATCAGATATAGATTTTACATGTATAAAACATCTCTTCCTATTAGTCTTTTTGTGAAAGAGAACTTGAACAAATAAAAGAAAAATGAAGAAATAAAGTGAAATGTAGTATGTCTTAGTCTCCATTCAGATTCTATCAGTTCTTTCTCTAGAGGTAGATGGCATTTTTCATCATGAGTCCTTGAGGATTTTCTTGCATCACTATATTGACAGGAATAACATAATCTATTCATAAATTGTTCATCATATAATATTGTTTTTACTGTGAACAATGTTCTCTTGGTTCTGCTCACTTCACTTTGCATGTAGGTCTTTCCAAGCTTTTCTTAAATCATTCTTCATGTCATTTATTATAGCAAAGTAGTATTCTATTATAATAATTTCCCATAACTTGACCATTCTCCAATTGATGGACAACCCCTCATTTTCCAATTCTTTGCTAGCACACACAAAAAAGTTACTATAAATTGTTTTTTATACAAAGAATCTTTTCCTTTGATTTCTTCATCTGAAAACTACCTATTCATATACTCTAATCATTTGCCAATTGGGGAATGACTTTGTTCTTAAAAAATTGATTCAGTTCTCTATACACTTGAGAAATAAGGGCTTTATCAGAAATACTGTAAAATTCCTCCCTCCCCCAGCTTTCCTCATTTTTTCTAATTTTAGTGGCATTTTTGTTTGTGCAAAAACTTTTTTAGTTTAATATAATCAAATATAATCAAAGTAGTTCATCTTACATCCTATAATGTTTTCTATCTTTTTTGGGTTATTTATTGTTTCCTTATCCATATATTCCACAGGCAAACTATTTTGTGCACCTCTAACTTGCTAATGGTAGAAACCTTTGTGTCTAAATCATATGTCCATTTTGACCTCATGTTGGTATTGTAAAGATTGGATATGTCTCTCTCATGATTGTAACAATTAAGGTATTTAGCTCTTCTTTGATTGTGAAGATTGAATTGTAATCTTCTGTCTATTTGTTGATTTAATTCCCAGAAATGTAAGCACATACTTGAAGTTGAGTGGGAAGATCTGTCCATGTTAGATCTGTTCACCAAAGGTATAAATATCCTACTTAATAATGAAGTAGGAGGTCTGTGTCCCATGTGTGTGATAATGGGTAATGAATTAGAATTGACTAACTGCCTTCTGGGCAGTCCTGGAGCAGAGTGTCATCTGTGATTGGTAGACATGAAATTAGGAGAAGTGAACAAAGGAAAAAAGGTCTTTAAAAGCAAGAGACAAGGGCCTGAGGGAAGTTAGTTGTTGGAGGTTGGTCTTCTGGTTGGTTGTTGAGGCTTGGTCTTGTTCAAGTTCTTTAGCTGGGGTAATTCAATGGCCTAGCAGATAGAGACCTCTAGAGAAGAAGTCCTGGGTTCAAATTTGAATTCAGATACTTCTTATCTCTTTAATCCTAGATAAGTCACTTAACCCCAGTTGCCTTTCTTTTAACTGATATTCTTGCCTTGGAATCAATACCTCATACTGATTATAAGACAGAAGGTATGAGTTTAAAAGAAATAAACAAATATTTAAATAAATAAATGTCAGTAGAAGGTTACAAAGGCTACCTTGTATTGTACTTGATATATGAGTATTGTTTTATCAATTCAGTAGCATTCCAATGATGCTTTTATTGTCCCTTTATATTCCATCTCCCTTAAATTTACAAGTACTAATATATATGAATGACTTTTTGTTTGCTTGTTTTAAGAGACACTCACCTTTGTTAATGTTAGGAAAAATATTTGAGATAGTACAGTAGGAAATGTTTAAAAAGATTAATAATCAAATTTATATTATATAACCATGAGATAATATAAAATGGATACAAATAAATGAATATAATTCAGAAAAAAATATCATTTATTATAGACCAAAAGCATGAATTTCAGTCATAATTTGGGGATTAAGATATGCAATGAAGGAGAAAAAAATCAGAGATTTTACTTGAAGATAAACAGGGGAAGATAGTTGGTGAAGTTCATCTTGTCTGTATATATTATGAAAACTATGGCTTTTTTTTAAATTTTATGATTACTTGTTGGCAGCTCAAAGAAAGATCTTGGAAACCAGAGCAGAGTTCAGATATTTATAAAGATAGAATCTGATAGCCCTAGAAAGTCAAGTGCTTTTATGCTTTGGGATTGTTCCTCTTACACCTAACATAAAGAAATAGCTTTCTCTGGAGATAACTGTGCATTTGTCTTCATGCTAACTCTATCAGGGAATTCTTCAGTGAGGAATACAGTTAGTAACAACAAACATTGTGTATATGGTGTTTCTTTATGTGGTGTATTGATAGTCAGTAACTGAACCTAATCCATCAAATTCATTTCAAACAAGACTTCAAGTATAATTCCAATTCTGATCCTTAAGGTAAAAATGTTATAGAATTAATTAGTCCTTAATGTTTTGTTTTCTTGTATGTCACCAATCTTCCCCCACTATTTCTGCAAAATTTCCTATCATATTGTTTGATTGTAGGGAATACAAACAAAGACACACTGACCTCAAAATTTACAAATGATATTTCTTTACTGTTTCAAATTTCTTTTGATTGTTTTGCCCTTTCATCATAATATATTAATAGTTTAGTTAATGATCTCATCAATCCTAAAGCAACAGTTGAGCTTAACATTTTGCATTTAAAATTTTTTTAAAAATCACAATATCAAAAGATGCATATAAGAAAATTAAGTTATGCTTAAAGGCATCATACATGGGAAGGATAACATTATAAAGAATGAACCAAATGGCATTCTATTTAAATTTATAAAGGAAAAATCTTAATTTGAAGCAATAGATTAGAACATAATATTTATAGGAGATTTTAATTCTTCTTTCTGGAAAGTGGGGAAAATGGAAAACACAGAAGTGAAGAGAATCAATCATTATTTATTATGCACCTATAAATTAATATGCTTTGCAAATAACAAGGGATACAAATAAAGAACAATTACAAAAAGGAAACCATCTGTACTCTAAGGAGCTTACAGTTTTTGAAGAAGATGGTATGTTCCTATATGTATAAATGCAAATTTGTATATGTGTGTATGTCTAAATTTAAAATAAATGTGAAATGATGCGAAAGATACACTCACAATTGAAAAAGATCAAGAAATACTTCATCCAGGAAATGCTGCTTAAGGAATATCTTGAAGGAAGACTGATTTCATGAGGCAAAGATGAAGAATTGAGAATGTCCAGTACAAAGAGTGGAGACATGAGATGTGTAAGTAACAGAGAAGGCCACTTTGGATGTAACATAGTATAAGATCAATAAAGTTTAATTTGAAAAAAAAACACCATAGCATCTCCTTAATGGCCATATTAAGAATATCCCTATATCTTAAGAGCATGTGGTTTAGAATGATTCTAAAAGATCTATAATTTCATCTACATTCATACTCCCTTCAATGATATAGATAGCTATCATTCTGGTGGCTCCTATGTCCATCCATAAGTTTGCCAGAATGGTCCACCTTATGAGCTGATGTCCTCTTGCTTTTTTTTTTCTCAACATTGTTTGGGTACTAGGGAAGGATGATCACTAGGAGAAGTGTTCCATTAGTCACATCTTATGCTGCATTGCCAACTCACATTTTAAAATCAGAATTAGCTTTAATAACATTATTACTCTAATAATCTGTAATCCTTTGGTTCTAAAATGTTAGAACCCATTTGCATCCACCATGTGCCCTTTCATTACCCTCTGAGTGATACTTAATTTTTCTCTTTAAAGATAATAGAACCTCTTGATTAACAACTATTTAAAAAATTATTGGTAGAATATCAATATTAAAAAGATGGGCCTTTTTCCCAGTGATGTTTGGAATTATTAAAGGAAAAATATGATTTCTTAAAGGCAAGTCTTTATGCTCTTCTATTCAATTATGAGCTCAACTCATTTTCTATTCAAGTGAATGAACAATGCTTAATGTCTAGATTATAACATATGTTAGAACACACCCTATACAGATAATGTATCATTATGTCAAATAGAAAATTAATTTTAATTCCATTTTAAGATGAATCAAGCTGGAATATATTTAATACTCTCCTTCACCATTTTAAGTACAAATTTTGAACTTTTGTAAATTTACCCTTCACCTATGTTATGGAAACATTTGCCTACAGGTCAAGCTTTTATCCTATAATTACTTCCATTCTAGAACTGATTCTGTTGTGAACTGAATCTCCACTCTTAAGATTTTCTGCCTCTGTAACCTCATCACTACCCATTTATTCTGAATGCAACTTCTTTTGTAACCTTGACCCTCACTCATTTTACTGGATTCAACTTGATTCACAAACTGCTACAAACTATTCCCATTATCTGTAGCCTAATTCCATATATGAGGAGGCTCTGTAAGGGGGAAAAAGGGTTATTATACAAAAAGGTTTGGACTGGATTATATTTCAAATAGAGTTGCCAGGAATTTGTATGAATTCCAATGAGATTTATTTACAATTTATTTATAAAATATAGAGAGAATGAAGTAAGAAAATCAGAGAAAGGATAGGGTAAGATATCTAGCCCAAGCACTAAGTAATTTACTCCCAGCCCCTGAATCAACCCAGGCAGGCTGAAAATCCAAGAGCCTGGAGAAGTCTCTAGGTAGTCTCTTCAGAAAATCCAATATAAAAAGAGTCAGCTTTTCACGCATTATGTGTCAGTGGAAAGGAAGAGATTTTAGAACAGTCTCATCAGGAACAGTGTCTCAGGTCCAGTCAGCAGATTCTCTACCAGCCTCCACTCCAAAGAAAGAAAGAACTGTCAGTAGAACTGCACACAGGGAGTTGTCACTCCCTTTTAAAGACATTTTCTCTTGCATCACTTCCTGGGTCTTGCCCTAATTCTACATCAACCAATTACAGTTGAAATCCTGCTTTAGGACTGCCCAAGAGATAGTCAGTCGATTCTTATTCATCACCCACTATTACACATGTGGTATGATACCTCCCCCTCCCCCACTCAAGTGTGAATGGGGTGTTTATACCTTTGGTTATTCAATAAAAAATGGGCAGATCTTCCCACTCAACTTTAAGTAGGGTGTTTACACTTTGGTGATTAAATCTGAAAATAGGGCTGGTTATAATTTAATCTTCACAATAAAGGGAGAGTTAATTATTTTCATTTTCACAATTAAGGGAGAGTTAAATTTAATCTTCATAGGATTCCCATTTTCTGAATTGAGAGGAGCTGAGTGACTCCTCTCATTTCATTATTAAAATGCCTATTCCTTCAGGTGGTTTTTTTCCTTTGCCTGGGAGGTTCAAATGATGTACTGTTAAGCCAATAGCAAGAAAGACACACCTAATTTTAAAAGACCTAGTCAGCCTTTAGTCAGTCATCTGGATGAACTAGATCAGCTATTTTTGACTCACGTTCTTAACAGATTCACACATTCTATTAATAAACTGATAAAGTTCATAAATTTGTACCTCAGTATACCTTTAATTTGTATTGCCAAATTTTAGTAGCTCATCTAGGATTCATGAAGAGAGGTAGTTCCCAAAACACTCTTGAGGAATACTTTTTTTTTTGCACTTCCTGAAGAGACTTTTTCATTTGAAACATGGAGGAAGAGCTTCTGGAGATCAGTAAATCTGATCCAGAATGGCTGTTCCTTCAATCTTATATTTTAGAATTTTGACTCTGAGCTAGAAAGCAAGAACTGCACTGGAGAAAAATTGCAGCTTTTTTCTTTCTATATATGTGTGTGTTTTAAAATGACTCTGAACCCTGAGAGACTATATCTCCCAGGACTCTCTACCTCAGCTTCCTCAGACACATCCCACTTCCTTTGTGGAAGGTGTCTGAAAAAGTATAAAAGAAGAGTGAAGAGCAGGATTGGGCACTATTTCCTGAAAAGAGCATTTGGTCCCTGCATAGCTGCCAGAGATCAAATTTTCTCTTGCTATCCCAAAATTTTCTTTTCCAGACCAAATAAACATATCTAACTATCCCTAAAGTCTGGCTTAATTTAATTTAATTCCCAAGCCTAATTACAGTTTAAAGAAGCAAACCTGGTCAATTTCATACTGGTACTGGGGCTAGGGACCCTTGAATACCTTCCTTTCCTTACCTTTCCCCTTCAAAATGATTTCCTTCCAATTTCCCTTCTACATCTGTCTTGGGGTGCTATTTGTGTTCAGTGTTATAATTTGACAATAATGGGCAATATAAAGCTCAGGAAATCCCCTGAAAGGACTTGAGCCCTTGAAAAATCCTTTCTTCAAGAGAAACTCTCTTGGTTTATGTCAAGAGGGGACTTAAATTTTTGGTGGAATTCTTCCTTCTTTATGGGAAACTCTCAGTTTGCCCAAGAAATAAGGCTACTTTCTGGGAAGTCCTAAAACTTGGATTTTGCTTTTTCTGGTGTGGCTCTGGTTTTCATCCAGGAAGAGGTTCATGAACCTTAGAGAATTTATTCCTTCTGGTGGGAGCAAGACATTTCTGGCTTTAGGATAAGTGATGCTTAAACCCTGTAGTGTTCCTTTTTTAAGTCAGCTTTTATTTTTAAAAGAAGAGTGATATTTCCCATTAAAGGATTGGACATTTGTCTTCTCAGTTGTGTAAAACAAGAATAATTCAAACATAGCCTCAATTTGGTAGGGGGTAGGGTGGGGAAGTTCCTTTATAGAGATGTCTGTCTGATTTTCTGTTTCTGTGTGTCTATAGAATGGTCTCTGTAGACATCTAAGTGCCCAAACTTGGAAAACCAACATGTTTGTAAAGATTTTAATTTCTTTGCTTGTTTGTTATTTTTTTAGCCACAGTACTATTATTTAGTGTTTGTTACAATCTTTTCAGATAGATGATCTCCAGTTATGCACTAAAACTATCCCTTCATTTAGCTCATAAAGTGGGTCTCCAGATCGAAGGAATAAACATTTTGGCCATTGCTCCTACTCTTGGGGAATCTGGCACTATGAACATGGACATAGAAAGCAAGGATCAATAGAGAAAACTTGAGTCCTCATAGGAGGAATACACTTATGACAAAAAGCACCAATGAGTCTTTTCCTTTGTAATTAACTGACTACCCCATCTGGCACAAAACTGGCCACCTGTTTGAATGCTATGAACCACCAGAGAGATTCCGGCAAAGGATTTCTTAGCTTTCATTAGATCTATAAACTAGGAATTAGTCCTGTGACTAGGCTAAGTAGCCTAGTTCAGCTAAGTATCTGAACCATGTGGTCTCCTTGGGAAGCACTTCTGAAAAATGAGTAAAACCTTAGAAGGGCATTCTGAGACCATATCTCTTTAGCCACTCAAATATCTCATATCTTGGAAATTGGACCAATAAAAGATCTTTTTTACTTCTCTTAATTGAAAAAAATACCATACCTAACAAAGAAGAAATAAAATCCATAAACAAAAAGCAGACATTGAATGCAGCCTCAAACTAATACCAGTGAAGAATCTTTTCATTTCACATCTTAACTGGAATTCATGATGTCTCTACCACAAAAGTCTATTAAACTTGTATTTGTTTATTTGTGTTTTTAATTGTTTGCATCTTATAAATTTTTCCCTTGGCCATATCTAAAAAAATTGTTTAGGATAATGGGAACAAAAAATTATAAAGCTAGCATTAAAAAAGATATTTCTTGCAAAAACTTTTTGCCACATGAGATGTGGAAGAGTTCCTGTCGGAGCCAGCACCAGCCCCCAGTCCTGCAGGTCTTCCTTCCCAAATGACTTCTAAAGGACCTCCTTTGGAACATCAGTATCCCTGAGGATTATCCTAAATTAGAGCTAGCTAGAGAATCCCTCTATCAGGGTATGGAGGTCTACATGATTAGTCTAGAAAATTGGAATAAATTCCAGGATACACTGCAGCAACAGAAAGAGGCTCCTAATCTTTTTTTATCATAGATTGTGCAAAAGTGTTAAGAGGTATGCTGGCTGAGACCAAATCAACCAAATCAACACAATGACACATGTTTGAACACACTTTGTTAATCAATCACTACCTGAGATATGAAAGCATTTCCATAAGAGTCCTGGGTGAAATAGAATGACCATTAAACAAATTAAGACCATTGTCATACATGTTTGTAAATAGAAAAAGAGGAAAAGGAAACTGTGAAATAGAAAAATAACTGCAGGAGAACAAATTGTTCTTGCTCTAATACCAAAACTTGCTCCAGTCGAAACCTTTCTTGCTCTGGTATAGACTGTTTCTGAGGCCCCTGCTAGTTCAGAAGGTACTTAACGGGCCATTAAATAAGTGATTGTACAAACTGTTTTCAAGTATGTATTTGATTCTTGCAAATTTTGTGAATGTTTTTTTCTGTATAAAGAAGAACCACATTGTCCCAGACTGCAACAAGAAACAATGGGACTTCAGAAGCAAAGGGAGTAATGAGTGAGGGTTTCCATGCAGACTGAAGGTATTGGGGAGAAGTAACTAGCTGTGAATTTTGGAGAGGGATCCTTTCTTTTACCAGAGATGTGCTAGTGCCAGTTATTCTAATCTATTCCTCTCCCCACTATAATGAACTTCATGTAACCCTAAAAATTGGTAATAGACTATATGACTCTCTGCTGGAATCTGGAGCCTCTAATTTGGTTCTAATTAGAGAAACTGATTCCAACTGATTCCTCTATTTGGTCTTTAAAATTTGTGAATCCTATGATCAGAGTTTACACCCACAGAAACTCAATCAGCCAGGAATCTGTAAATTCTTTTGATAAGTATTCATCCCTCCAGAAGGTGAGAACTGGTTCCCACAAATATGGCCCCTGGGCAGTGCTAGACAATTTTGAATCTGTGATTGATCCCTGTGAAGAGGGAAAGGGACAAGGAGCCACCATAAAAGCCATGAAATCCTTCAGCTTGAGGCAGATTGTCTTTGAGAAGATAGTTTGAAAAGAGTGTGATAATCTGAAAAGAGTGTCTCCTGGAGATAGTCCTTGAGGGAGCTTTGCTGGAGACTATGGCATGGATTGTGGGTTTGGAGCTCACTTCAACTTGGACTCTAACTTGTGGCCTACATCATTGGTGAGTGAAAGGCTGATTCCTTTCCTAGTTTCTGAAGAGACTAGCTTCTATCTTGGAAGCGGCCTCATGATTACTCACTACCAGCCTTCCTGGTTGAGAGCTAATTAATCTCTGCCTGGATTAAGATAAGATAGGTAACTTTTCTATCCCCTTCATGATTCTCCACTTTATTGTTTCTTCTCTATTTTGTAAATAAATTTCTGACTCAAGATATGATAAATATTGATGACCATTAATATTCACCTTTACACTTGTGTGTAACCCTGTTTTGCAGTGAAAAGATCTTTGTTCATCATTTTTTTCCAATCCCCATACACCCAGATTCCAAGAACTTGTTTGCCTTCACTTTGAAAAACTCTCACAGGGAATATGTACTTGTTCGCCTCAAAGGTAGGTAGAAAGCCCCACTTTACTCTCACAAAATTTTCAGCAGAATTTAGTTTCTATCACTTTTAAAGGTGCCATAAAGGTCTAACAATCCAAAAAGAAACAATAGGACCTCAGACCCAGTCATATTATCTGGCCCAAGGAAAAAGCATTATAATCAATACAGACTCATGAAAGGCATTTGGTGTGTGCTATGCTGTTAAGATGTTCTATTTACAAAGAAAACATTTTTGGCATCTACTGGTAAAATTATTGAAAATGCAAAATTCATCAAAGATCTCTTGTCCTCACTTAAACTTTTTGCCATTCTGGTTACTGTTTGATGCTCTACTCACACAAGAGTAGCAGATCCTCTCTTGAAAGAGAATAATTGTGCTGATACTGCTGCCAAACTTGCTTCCCTGAAAGGTTCTGAATGTGTTTAACCTTTCTCCTGCTTCTGGTGACAACATCTTCATTTCTTGATAACTCTGAGGTAAAGAAGTGGAAACACTGGTATAAGACAAAACAAGTTGCAGAGATCTGAGTGTCTGAGAAGAGCAAACAACTCTTTCCCCAGGGTTTTGACAACTAGGTATGTCTATCTGTTCATAAGTGGAGTCACTTCAGCTCTTTGACATTCAAAAATCATAGATCTAATTGGAAGAATTTGAGTTGCCCCAGGTTTCACTGACTTTTACTCTATTAATCAAGTCTATAACCAACATTCTAAAGCCTATCATTGGACACTAACATATTATATTTGAGCATCTGCAGATCAATTTCATTGTATACCTAAGTCTGGTTATTATAAGGTCTGTTTTCTTATCATTGACTAGCTCACTTGATGGGCAGAAGCCTTTCATAGCTCTCGTGTTACTGATAGTTTTGTTGCTAAAATACTATTAATGGAAACTGTTTTCCTTCTTCTGCCCATTGGAACACATTGACTCTGACAAAGGCATATATACTACTAATTTTACCTTATTCCAAATCTACTATTGATTTAGAGTGACCCCAAAATTTTATGTACCTTATGACTCCCAAAATTCAGGCCAAGTTAAGCCTATGAAAAAGATGCTTAACATTGTTATTGATAAATTTTTTTCCTGAAACTCATTTAAAATGCTCTGATCTTTCCCCTCTAACATTGTTCTATCTGTGAAGTAGCGCAATGGTGAGAAAAATATATATGTATATATCTTCTTTTGAAAGGCTTTTTGGACACCCACTTGTTCAGGCAAAACCTTCCCTCAACCAGTATATACATAATTATTAGGAGGATGTTTCTCTATTGCTTCTTATGTATAGGAATTGCACACTAAGTTGCACAAACTCTATGAGTCAAGAACAATGGTGAATGCTGGAATTTTTGACTTTTCACTCCATGATTTATACCAGGAGATGGTTTAACATCAAAAACTTCTGGTAGATGAACAGGATTCAACCTATATTGGGAGGTCTAATCCAAGTGCTGCTGACCACAACTAGCATGAAAACTGGATAAAATGACTCAGATTCACAGTTCTCACATAAAACCAGTATTATTTTCTAATACATAATATATCTGTCTTTTAATTTTGATTATTCAACATCCATTATAGCTGATGAGGGCTCAAAATAACTTAAACCTGCTTTCTCTTTTGAACCAGTGCAAATACAAAATTTTGATAGCAATCAAAACTTATTATAACTTTATTGAGAGTATTTTCCAATTTTGAAGTGTCATTTTAATCTTATCAATATCTTTTAGGCTCTCTTTCTATCTCATTCCTTATGGTGATTGGGCAATGAATAGTGCTATCATTAGCCTCCATCTTTGGGCAGGACATACTGAAACTATGCCAAAGCAATCAGGCCTCCTGGGTGATGGGTCTGTAATCAGCCCCATGAGAGTACTACTGCCTCTTGGGTGTCTATGCCTGTCTAAGCAAATGAAATGCTGCCCAAAATTATAAATTATTATGGTAGTTATAAGTTGTCTAATATAAGCCATTTGTACCCCTCTTTCCCCTTTCAATAGCATGTAAGAATATTTTGGGCATTTGTTTTCTAACTTTTTGAGTTCCACATTCCCTCTCCCCTACCCCTCTTTGAGAGGTTTGTATTCACCATGTTGTGGAAGAAGATATAAAATGACAACAATAAAGTGGAAAATTATATGCTTTGATCTGTATTCAGATCCCATCAGTTCTTACTTTGGAGGTGGATAGCATTTTTTGTCATGAGTCCTTTGGGATTAAATTCAATCATTGTGCTGCTGAGTCTAGTTAAGTCATTCATGGTTTTTCATTGTATGATATTACTGTTACTATGTACATTGTTTTTCTGGTTCTTCTTGCTTCATGCTATATCAGTTCATTTTTCCTTTTTATTATCTTTCCAGGATACAGATATAGTAGTGGTGGTATTGCTGTATCAAAAGATATGTGCAATTTTATAAGCTTTTGAGAATGGTTCCAAACTGTTCTCCAGAATGATTAGGTTACACAACTCCACCAATAGTGGTTTAATTTTGTAGTTTTCCCACATTTGCACCAACATTTATCATTTTCTTTATCTTTCATGTTAGCCATTCTGGTAGGTATGAGGTGGTACCTCAGATACCTTAAAATATTTTAATCTCCATTTGTCTAATAAATAGTTATTTGGAGCATTTTTCCATATAGTTATAGATAGCTTTGATTTCTTCTTCTAAAAACTTCCTGTACATATGCTTTCACAATTTGTTAATTGGGGAATGACTCATATCCATATAAATTTGAGACAATTCTTCATGTATTTAAGAAATGAGGCCTTAAACAGTGAAAATTGTTATAAACTTTCACCACAAGTTTTGTTTTTCTAATCATGGTTGCATTGTGTGAAACATTTTAAATTTAGTATAATCACAATTATCCATTTTGTCTCTCATTAAACTCTCTTATTTGGTCATAAATCTTCCCTTAATTATAAATATGGCAATTAAACTATTCCATGCTCCCCTAATTTTCTTTTGATAACACCCTTTATGTCTAAATCATATAACCATTTTAACTTAATAATGACATACAATGTGAAATGTTGGTATATACCTAGTTTCTAACCTACAGTTTTCTAATTTTCCAAGTAGATTTTTGTCCCAAAGGCTTAGGTCTTTGGGTTTATCAAAAGTAGCTTACAATGGTCATTTTCTATTATATATTATATATCTAATCTATTCAATTGATCCACCATTGTATCTCCTAGCCATTGCCAGATTGTTTTAATAATTACCACATCATAGTAGAATTTGAAATCTGATATTAGTAGGCCACAAACCTTCACTTTTTAAAATTAATTCTCTTGAAATTCTTGACCTTTGTTTTTTTCCAGATTAATTTTGTTATTACTTTTTTTTGGTTCTATGAAATAATTTTTGGTATTTTTACTTGTATGCCACTGAAGATATAAATTTAGGTAGAATTCTAATTTTATTATATTAGCTTGGCCTATTCATGAGAAATTAATGTATTTCAATTATTTAGATCTTACATCATTTGTAGGAAAAGTATTTTGTAATTGTGATCATATAGTAAATACTTTTGTTTGTCTTAAGACATTGTATTTTTCTGAAATAGGTTTAGTTAATTGCTTTTTCCTTTTCTGTTAATCTGGGAAATTTATATTTTTACAACTAACCATTCATTTCATTTAAATTGTCAGATTAATTGGTATATCATTGGACAATATAGATCCTAATAATTCTTTTAATTTTCTCTTTGTTGTTGAGAAATTCACTCTTCTTTTCTTTTGATCCTGGTAATGTGATTTTCTCTTTCACTTTTCTAATTAAAGAATGATTTATATATTTTATTTGATTTTTATTCAATGATTTTCTCATTTTTACTTTTACTAGTCTCTCCTTTGATTTTCAAGATTTCTAGTTTGGTGTTTAATTGAGGTTAAAATTTTTTCTAGTTTTTTAGTTGTGTAAGGGTTAAATGGTAGGAGTTTGATGAAAGTGAGCAGAGAAGTTTGATAAAAAATACTTAGTTTAATTTGAGAAGTACAGATAGAAAATAGAAAGGAGGGAAGAGAGATTGTTATTCTAATACCCTATGACTATACCTAAATTCCTAATACTATCTAAAATTTCTAAAAACCCTACTCTGTCTTCAAGGACAGGTGCTCCTTGCCTGGACAGGACAGGCCTATCTAACCTACTTTATCTATAAAATATTCACTAACTACATATATTCCTAATAAAACAAACATTCACTACCCACGAACTCCTTAAATCAGACTTTATCCTCCAACTCTCAGTAGAATACTGTCAATAGCCAAGACAGAACTTCTGCTCCCTCAAGGTTCAGAAAGAAAGAGCCTCTAATTGCCAACTATCCCTTCCTTATTTTGCTTGTCTCCTAGGTAATGGAATCTCCAGCTCTGTCACACAGATTCCTGTCAGCTCTTAGAACTTCTGTTCCTCCTGCTTCTTAAAGAGACAGAGGAAGAGATTAAGAAAATCCCTTTAACAGTAACATACCCAATTTATTGACCTGCTCCTGTCTCTATTTTATTAATGTAAATAATTAGTAATATAAATTTTCTCCTCAGTTCTACTTTGGCTGTATCTCATAAATTTTGCTATGTTGTCTTATTATTGTTATTTTCTTTAGTGAAACTTTTGATTGCTTCTCTCTCTCCAATCCTTTAATGTGGTTGGTACTAGGTATAATCTAGACTCTGGTTCCATGATATTTGAATTTTTTCTTTCTGGCTGCTTACAATGATTTTTCCTTGACCCAGGAGATTTGGAATTTGACCACACTATTTCCAGGAATTTTTATTTTTGGATCTCTTTTAGTAGGTCATTCGTAGATTCTCTCAATTTCTATTTTCCTCTATTGTTTTTGAATATCAGGGCAGTTTTCTTTGATAATTTCTTGTAACATAGCTCTTATTTTCATGTAGTTCAATAATTCTTAGATGATCTTTTCTGGATCTATTTTCCAGGTCATTTGTTTTTCTTCTAATTCTCTTAATTGATTAAAAATGCATTGAGCCCTTCTAGGAGTTTGTTTGTTTTTTTGGGGGGTGGTGACATCATTTGATGCTTCACATGTAGTCTTTGGGCATTTTTGTCATCTTCCGAATGTGTTTTATCCTTCTCTATCAATAAGATAATTTTCCATGGTCAGGTTTTTTTTACTTAGCCTTTTGTTCATTTTTCCAGTTTATTTTATATCCTCTGCCTATCTATTAAAGTTTGACTTTGTTCCTGATATAGTAGGGATACTCTGGTGGGACCTGCTCTGCTGAACAAGGGTAGAATGGCTATCTTGGGGTTGTAAAAATAAGGTGCTTGAAGACTCTTCTGGATAAAGATATTTTTTATTATGAGCAGAGAAATTATAGAGCTAGGGGTGAGGAGATTCTCCAGTTGAATCTGAGACCCCAAATTGGAAAACATACATATTTTTTAGTGTGTAATGGAGAATTTTATAGGTGGTAAAAAAAAACAAAATAGGATATAGGAGAGACAGTTGATGTTTATGTTGGCTCAGAGAGAGAAGGGATTTGATTAGCTTCCCTCTTCAGACTTCCCTCCTCAGCTATGGCAGCTCTCACATATTGACTTTTGTCTCTCTTGTCCTCCTCCACTACTAAAGCCAAAATGTTTCCCTCCCTCTTTAAGCTGTTCCACTCACATTTAATTCAAATTTGGGAAAAGATAAACACTTTAATGTCAGTTAATTCAATTAGGGTAACACAAAGGAATGGCTGGTAGGGAAAAGAATGGGAAAGGGAAATAGAGGAAAGGGGTCCCTTCTCTAACTAACTTCTTTCCCTCCCTTCTTAATTTTGAGGGGAACTCAGGCTTTGGCAGCCTGAGACCCTTGAGAGATAGTTGGGTTGACTGATCCTGATTTGGCCCCTTGGCCACAGTTCAGACAAAGGACAACAGGAGCTGAGGTAAAGTCAGACAGAGACTCCAAATGTCTTTATCAGGTTCCTCTTCAGTAATCTCTTCAATTGGGAAATGTTGGGGGGGAAGGATCTCCTGTCAGAAGCAGGAAAAAGGTGGGTAACGCTCAGAAGAAAGTCTTAACCAGCTCTCTCTCTTCAGCTTCTCCAAACTGAGAGATCAACTGCTCTTCAGAAGGAAATTTCTGGCTTTTCAATATTCAAACCTCCTGTGGCCCCTCCTCCTCTGAGGAGAAAGATTCATCCTGGCACTTTTCCTTTAGAGCCAGTCTCTGTCACAAGTTTTATGTCTCTCACAACTGCCCCACAAAAGCTCTCCAAGAGTCTTGGAGACCATTTTCAGACTTATTGTCCAAGACCATTTCCAGACCTTCTGGTCTTTGTGATCTCTTATAAGGGTTAAAATTAATGGTTTGAGAAATATTTATGAGTTAAAAAGAGTTTGGTGTGGTCACTCTTTATAAAAATTTCATTTATTAAACCTCTATCTACCTTTGATATATGTATTAAAAAGGACTATATTAAAACTGCTCATATGAGAGATATTAAATGCAATATCACCCTCCCATTCTCTATATGAACATTCATCCTTGCCAAGACCCACCTTTCTATACCCTGTGACAGACAATCTAAAAAAATATAACTTTTACAATTATTACTGCTTCTTCACCACTATATTCAGAAATCCCATGGCGGCTGGTAGTACCATGACAATTTCATATCTGTAATATATAAGTTTACTCCACTCTCCCCTAACAGTGGTATGGAACATGCAGGATAGAATATGTGGCTCTACCACTCTCAGTTCCCAAACACTATAGGCTAGATAGAAAAGAAGACTACTGGAAATTTGAGTGTCCTATGGCATGCAAATAAAACAAATCTAGAACAAATTGTGTAGCTACTTCCACTGTAGAAATGAGATTCTTTTGGAAGGTTGTGTCTAATTTTGGGTTGATGAGAGTAATTAGGAACATTTAAATGGAGGTTGAAAAACTAGTTAAAGACACAATCCAAGCCATCTATCAGATATTTGGTCCTATGTCTTGCCTCCAACTGGAGATTAATTCTTTAACAAAAGCAGTCCTATATAACTAGTTGGCCTTCAATGATCTCACTGTCACATCATGGGGAGTCTGGACTCATTAATCAATATTGTTGTTCTTATATCAATAGGTCAGGGGACATTGTTCCAAATATTCATGAGTTCCAAAGTATTATTAATTCAATTTATGACAAAAATACATGGAACACTAGATGATAATGCGTATGAAATCCCTCTTCTTGGTTCACATGGTTTCAGGGAATTGGCTTGTTAGCCGTCATTGTTAAGTAGGCTCTTGTTGGATTTGGTCTTCTTATCCTCTTTTAGGATGTGCTTTAATTGCCTTATTGAGCATGTTCCAGGCTTTCTCCAAAAGGGAAAATTATGGTAATGCATGCTAATGATAATGGTCATGTTAAAAATCTCATAGAATAAGCATATAGATAAATAAATGATTCATGGGAAACATGTTTTTCATTGACAAAATGGGATAGCTTTTGTTGTACTAATATAGCATTTTAATCTGCCCACTACTGTGCCTGAACTGGCTTTGTTGTTATAGGATTTTCACCCATGCCTTTGGAAACTCTTGAATATGGTTGCCCTTAATTTCCAGTAGAATGGTTTCTACAGTAGGAATCTAAATTATAAGGCCAACATGTGCTTATTTTTAATAGTTATGATACCTGTTAAAAGACAATAGTAATTGGCCCTAAGCTATCACTAATGAAACTACTATTTGAGGTAAAACCTTGTGTGACAAAAGATGATATTCTGATATATTTCACCATTCCAAGAAAAATACCAGTAGCTGGATGGAAGTAAGGTCTTCGTCCAATAGGTATCTGTCTCTGAGGAATGATTGAAGGGGTAACCTTAAGAAGACTAATGTGGGACATTCTTGACTATCAGACAAGAAATTTTCCCACTTTGTTAATTCTTAACCTGGGATGGGTATTCTGTTACCTAATTAACCACCTGTATGTCTTTTGCTTAGACATAGTATCATAAGGGAAACATCTTTCCCTTGTTCTAACTATGTCTTTTTTTCCCTTTTGTAGGACATTTTTATAATCAGAAACTATGTAGACTTCATATAAATTCATATAATTTGAATTTATATGTATAAGATATATACCCACATAAGGGAGAGGAATTAGAATTATATAATAGAATTATGCAAAATTAATTTTAATTAAGTAAAATTTAATTGGAGTAATAAATATTGAGAAAGGAACACATTCAGAATTTATAAATTAACAAATTTTCAGAATTGGATTAAGAATTCTTCTTATGAATTTTTAACTGAATTATTCATCCTTTTCTGTCTAATAATTTTAGGTGACAAAATAGCTCATTTCGACAAGTCAAACCCTTATGGATTCCTTTTTAAGATTTTTTTTTCAGTCTTGTTGATGGCAGTGTTTTACATTAGGCATAAAGATTGGAAAAGCAAGTAGTAATTTGACAGATCAAGAAATGTTAGTTTTGGGATGTTTTAATTATTAGAAAAGTAAAACATTCTAAATTATTGAATTGGGTTTTATGTAGAAAGCTATGTTGTTATACTGAATGCAGTGTTGTAAAAGAATTATAGCAGAAAGCACCTAAGTATCTCTGCAGATGATCTAAAACCAGAGTCTTCTCAGAGAAACCTTCTTTAGAGCTATCCTGAGAATGAAATATTTTGCAGAAGGAGACCTGTGCTATCATTAGGCAACTGAGATGTCTAGGATTGAAGATTATATGAACATGGGGAGGGGATATGACATGTAAATTTCTCCCCAGAAGGAGATTACCTGCAATGAATTTTGTCAATGCATCACTAATGGGGAGTGGATTATAAAATTCAGACTAATGATTTTATAACTATCTTGACAGTTTCCCTTAAGAATTTCTATAAAAAATTTATGGGCTATAGAATATTATATATACTCCTGTCAATAAGTCTCATTATTATCTTTTTTATCAAATGCTACAGTTTTTTGGTAGCAACTGGATTCTCTCAGAACCAATTCCTGGAGGTCCATAGTTGCTACTGATATTGAATTAAGTATTTTTTTATCAGTTTTTGTTGTTGTTGTTGGCTTCTCTAACCAATATTTCAGTTTTATAAATTATTATAGATTGATAGATATATCTGATATTTACTAAACTCTGATGTATAACTTTCAACAGGCTTAGTGATTTATGGGAGGTGTGGCCTTTTATGAATCAAAAAGGGGAATTGTAAAACCAAAAAATGTTTTGAATTTGATTTTTAAGACTTAAGTCAAGCTGGGATAGGTTTAATGATCTCCAGTGCTGTTAAACTCCAAACTCTTTACCATTGTAAATTCACTCTTCATCTAAACTTTTGCTTGTAATTACCTCAAGTCTATTATGATTTGAATTTCCACCCTTGTATAATTTATCTCTGTAACTTGACCCATTCACCCATTTAACTCAAATTCAGGTTGATTGAATCAAAGATACTATAGACTACTCACATTGTTTGCAGTCTAATCCTATTATCTAAGGACTATTCCCATTTTCTGAAAGGAAAAGCAGCTGAGTTGATTCTTTTCTCACTTTTTCAATGAAATGTCTACAGATTAGAATTGTGTTTCCTTTGCCAGGGGAGATTCAAATAATGTATCACTAGGACAATCAGAAAGACATGATTAGTTTTAAAAACTTGATCAGCCCTCACCTCATTATGGTTAATTTATCCATACTGCAGCAGCCATTTTTAACCAGTTTGTAAACAGATTTGAACACAGTTAATAAACTGATAAAGGTTGGAAATTTTGAATCTCAGTTTCTATCTCATTTACTCATTTCTATCTGCGCAAGTATTTCTACCAAGGGTCATGTGAGTGGCACTAAATATTTTAACTTGCCAAAAGAGGACAGTGACCCAGAAGACTTAGGGAAGGAAAATTACCTGATGTTGAGGAAGGTTTGCCAGCAATCTCTTATACTAATGTTAAGTTTAAATAGATTTCTTGGGAGATGGAGAAAGATTCTTGGAAGCCATATTAAGTAATTATAGGAAAGGACAACCTGAGTGAAAGTAGTTAAATAATATTTTTTACCCCTCTGATCTTTTCAGTTTCTGTACTCTTTTGAGAATTTTTAAATGTTTATGTTTTGAATTTTTAACATTGAATTTGCCCAGTCCTGAATTATCTTTCAGAGAAATTCTTGTTTTATTTTTTACTTTTGCTTCCTTTATTTTTGACATTTTGACTTCTGTTTTATTTTATTTTTGTTTTTCTTTAGTTTCTCTTACAGGAAAGCCCTTGAGTCATCATCAAACCTGTGTATTCATAAAAAATAGTATAAATGCAAATTAAGTTTTTCAATGAAGCTAATTATGGGATTAAGTATATGTTTTTACAAAAGTATGTGAATATGCAAGTGATACTAACTTATTAGGTGCCATCTGGTGTTTGGAAGCAGTTACTGTAACTATTTAAGTGCTCTTAGTTTGAAAATATATTTTATTGTGTTTTATTGTTATTTTTTTTTGCTATGTGTCCACTTCAAGGCATTACTTCATTGTATTAGTATTATATGTTCTTATGTGTTTTGTGTTTATATTAGCACTATTGTTCTTCCTAATGATCATGGATCAGTTTTTGGAAAAAATGGTGCTGAATTAATTGGAAGGTACTAAAATATTATATTTCTAAATCCCAAGAAAACTTCTGATATTTGGAATTAATAAAAAAGAATTTGTTAAAAACATCCTAAGTGCCAAGCACTGTTAAAAAAACAATGCCTGCTCTCATAAAGCTAATATTTAAATGGAGGACACAAAAATAAGAAAGAATAATGTCTTGCCCCTATTGGTATAGGAAACTCTCATTTAAGGAAGTTCACACTATCAATGCCAATTGGCACATCTTCTACAATATGTATTCTTAAACAGGTGATGGTACCCAGTGCATATTTCCGTAGAGCCATGAAAAACCTACAGGATGTTTCTGGATACATGGATAAATAGAGATAAAAGAAAAAAAGATTTTGCCTTTCTAACTTGTCAGCAGATATCACAAATAAATGTGTGAGAAATATATTATTATATGTCATAATTTGTTTTCCTAGGGAATAACTTTTGCAAGAGGTTCTCAGTATACTATGGTTCTGTTCCCCTAAAACTGTAACTCTAAGTTCCTATCCATGCACTGAGCTTTGAGTCAGTTTGTAGGCACAATTAACTTAAAGCCAATTTATTTACTAAAATATGTTAAAAACAAAAGCTACAAAATATACTCTTAAATCTGGTATGCTATATGGCAGCAGTGTAAAGAGTTTTAATATATCTAGAATTCATTGGTAGAGAGGCACATTTGTAGAGAACATATGTACTCAAAGTAATTCATATCAATGATGTGGTCTTTGTTCCTGGTGTTGTAAGACCTCTTCTCACTGAGCACAATGTAATGTCTGAGTGGATTGCTTATTTGGACTCGAGTCTATTCCTTTTTGCAGCTTGACTGACATGGCTAATTCTTTCTTGAATTCATAGCTGATACTCCTTAAAGATGTCTTGACTGACAGGTTCTCATTCAATATTTCATATTTTTTTTAGTATTAGGAAAGTAGTTGCATTTCAGATCCACATGAGTGGTGAGGGGAATAAGGGGAAATGAAAAAAACAACAAAAACAAATGTTTCCTATCCTTGTGGTGAAGAGGCATACTGCAATAAAGCAAAGAATAATCCTCTCACAAGGATTGAGTTCTTCCTCAATTGCTGACTCTTTTCATGACTTTTAGGGATCATACTCTTAAGAGTTCTCCTGAGCCAACTATCTCCCTAGAGAGTACTTTCTGCATTTTAAAGTTGCTGGAGTATGACATCTCTTTAACAAGTCTAGAGCTAATAGCACTTGTCATCTAATTCCACCAAGAATTGCTTCTTTACCCTTCATAAAAGGGTAACAGAGTAGTCCTGCTTTTAATTTAGTTTAACACATTAACACATTTTTCTCTATCATTACTGTAATTTCATCAATTAGCTGGGAGGCATGTTTGGAAATAATTGATTGGGATATCCCAACTCTACCCCTATGAACTCCATATACATACACTTAAATAAACATGAATTTTTTTTCATCTTATCATCAATTCTTCCTTTTGGGGTCAAGTAGAACAAGCTTAATCCTCCTTAACATGTTTGACAATTGTTCTCATGTCCTTGACAAGCCTCTACCTTTTCACACATAATATCTCCAGTTCCTGCAACTTATTTTCTTATGGCCTTATCACCAGTCCTCTTACCCTATTCATCTTGCCTAAAAAGAAATGATGCACAAAAAGCAATATATTATTCCAGATGTTATCTGATTAGTACAGGATGCAATAAAATTACTGACTCCTTGCTTAAATATTCTATGGCTCCTTTAAAGAAGCCTAAATTAGTGTTGATATTTTGGTTGCTATATCATATTACCTTCCTTATTACTTTTAATCAGATCTATTTTTATTTTGATTTTGTCAGATATCATAATTGTGACTCCTGCCTTCTTTTTCTCAGTTGATGCCCAATAAATTCTACTCCATCCTCTTACCTTTACCCTGTGTGGAGATTTTGAACCTTTGACTTCATTCCCCAGAAGTCCTTGGTATTTCCCAGAATTCTCTATAATCTCTCCTGTGGCTCCACATTGATGAGATCATGTTATTGGTATTTAACTGGCAGTAACACCTCCCATGTCCTCTCTTCTTGCATGATGTAGCATCAACAGTGACGGCAGTAAGATGGGGATGGCTAAAATGGCTAACCAGCCATGAGCATGTGGTTTTTATTTTGTATCCTCTTTATTCCTTGATTTCTAATAATTCTTAATAATCCTTATAAAAAGTAATAATTTTATTATTAGAGATAAATTTTAATTTTTACAGTTTTGGCAACCACAAGTTGGATGAGAACTTCTCAATTTTTTTCTAATAAAGCCTAGATAATTTTGTTAAGCCACATTTCTCCTGCCAAAGTTTTTTTGCCCACCCCACCCACCCTTGCAAAATCTAACTCTCTTTGGAGCTGCTGCATTTTTCTTTTCCTGCTTTTTGCCTAGTTGCTTGCTCTCCCTACTGGTCAGGCCATTTTTAGCCAGGGGACTCTTGGCAAAGAAGAAATGAACTGCCAATTGCTTGAGTCCTTATTCCTTGTTCCTCCTTCATTCCTTGTTCCTTGCTGCTGACTCTGGCAATGCTGATACTGCTTCCTCCAGCCCCTGACCGCAATTCCTCATCAGGCCTCCAGTCTCAAGCCCCCAGCAACTCTGCTACTGATCTCCACTCATCCAACCCCAGGTCCAATCCCAGGTCCAATCCCAGGTCCCAGGATGCTGGTCTCTGACACTATGTCTTCAGAAATACAAACCAACTGGTAAAAACTGGGGTGTTCTTTCCTGAGGCAATAATGAGCCTCCATTTGAAAGGGACCTGGGGTGGGGAAAGAAGAGAAGGAAGAGATTCTTCCAAATAGGAAGTTGATTACAAGCATGGTGAATTCTATGAGAGAGCAGCGCATTGCCTATTTCAAACAGCTTCCAGTTTTAAGATGTTTTTTTTTTTTTTTCATGAGTGCACTGATTCTTTTACTTATCTTACCTGAGATTCAGGGGAGAAATCCATCTCCATACAACAACTCTTTGCCATTTGGGCCTGTCCAGTCTGGGCTTCCTAAAACCCATGTTCTCCCTTGCTATGGGAGATACCACATTAAGGACACAAGGAATCTCAATGGATAAAAAACTGAACTTTCGGGAGACTGGAGGTGAAAATTTTAAGACTTTTCAGACTCCAATGTTTTATAAAAGTCTCAGTATTTTTTTTATTTTGCTGATTGTTTTGTTTAAGATTTAATTTTGTGGTTTTAAGTTCATATTTTAATGTATTCAAAACTATTCTGTTACACTGAATCATTTTAATGTACTGGGTTTTAACTACTGTTATATTCTGTTGATTTTCCCCTATAACTATACTGAACAAATATTATTGAATAAGCTGATATAAAAAACAGCTTTTTTTTTCTATTTTGGCTTTGTAAATTGTCACATAGAGAATGGATGGACTTCATCAAAGCTGCTTACAATTGTATAACAACCTTTGGAAAAGTTAATGAGCTAAATATCTCAAATTGATTTTAAGGGGTCTTCAAACATGAATTGCAGATTTTTTTCAACAACTGATCATTTTGATTGCTTCTAACAGGAGGGAAGGTCCATTTTAGTAGCTGAAGTGAAGTACAATTATAATCCCCATTTCCCACACTTATAAAAATGTGAATGGATGGGACATAACAGTCTCATACCAAAGGAGCTGGAAAGTTGATCTCAGGGCATGGTACCCCTGGATGGCTCCCTAAAAGGGAGCATCTCTCATTTATAACTACTCACCTTACTCTACCCTTCCAACAGAATGATCTCTAGATTCTCGGTCACATTTTTAGATTCAACATCAACAGTACAAAGGTTTGGTCTTTTCTAGACTCCTCTGCCACATTTTTGTAATGATGACAGTAATAGATGTTTTTTTTTTAATATCTCAGTCAAGGTTGAAATATTACTACCCCTGAAAAAAATGGACACATATCCATTAGCTTCTAAGGTTTTTTTTCCTTTATATTTCATATAGCAACTCATGTAAAATATGATAGTGGGTTTGTTTGCTATTGTCATTAAATGGGTTATTATAACTTTAGGGATTTTGATACTTTTTGAATACACATTACATGCTATACTCCTGTTCTTTATTAAAAAAAAACTGTTACTTTGTGAAAATCATAGTGGATCATGGCCAGGTTTGAAAAGGAAATGAATCTCAGTTTTTGGAGAGAAACATTTGTATTCTACATTTCCTTAGATGACACAGTGTGTCAATGATTATAAGATATATTTTGATTTTTAAAACTTTTTTATTATTGTTTTTTCTTGCATGTGCATTATACTATTTCAGTTTTTAATTTTTTCTCTTCTTTTTGTATTTGAAACATGTCACCAGGATTGAGTTTTTCTTAACTTTTTTGATTTTGCAGTAATATAAGTTTAAAATATATTTGCAATAATGTCAATGCATACCCCCAAAAGCTTTAGACTATAAAATGATGCCATTGATTGTTTAAAAAAATTATGGGACTTTGCTTAATGATTCTGTCTGAATTCAGGACAAGAGAATACAAAAAGAGTCATTGCACAGTGCCAAAGAAGCACAAAGCTAAGCTCTATAATGCCAATCGAGCACAAGGTCAAAGAGACCAACCAATTCAATGGGATTGATGAAAATTTTGAGCCATGACAAGAGGACTTGAACACATTTGGGGTTTGAGGTTGTGGCTATTTAACATGTGTTAAAGGCAGGTCTTCCTTGTCCCACATTCTACCAAGTATCTTAAATTTGACTCCTACCTGACTCCTATAATCTAGTCCCTTTTCTGTCTTTCATGGTGTGGCAAACTTTCTGTAGTCCTGGTTACTGACTGGGTAAATGCATAATTGCTTAAATTACTTTAATTGAGCCCTGATTCAAGGACCTATTATAGATTTGTTTTTCCTTTACTTATAATTTTTACAACAAAAGACTTTGATAGCCTATATTTCATCCAGAAATTATTTTTTTTAATTTGGATTTTAAAAATATTTTTTATTTCCCTTGCCAATTTATTCATATACCTCATAACTCGGCCATGCATCCCTAAGTAGTCCCTGTGTTTTTCAATCAAACTCTTAAGGGGGTATGTATAATTACCATTATTTTATATTGCAAAGTTTAAATTCCTCTTGAGAGTATTTTTAGGTTAAGAAATGTGCTACCTCTCCTAATCCAGAAAGTGAACTATATGGAGAAGACACCATAAAGATGCCTCCACAGACCACAAGTTGCACCAGAAGACGCAGAGTGAACTTTGGAATGTGGTGATTTGAACTGTGTGGGGTTTAAATGCATTTGTTTTGTATGTATGCTCTTATGGTGAAGGGAACTGCCCCCTAAATGGCTTTTTGACAATGAGCCTAGCAATTATTGCTTTTGTTTTCATTTCTTCTTATCCTCAAATTATTGTTGTTTCATAGCTGGTGTGTTTACAAGCCCTACTGGAGAGAGTGGTTTTCCACAAGTCTCAGGGGGAAATGTATAAATGGAGATTTTGAAACTTTGACTTCATTCCCCAGAAGTCCTTGGTATTTCCCAGAATTCCCTATAATCGCTCCTGCCTCTCCACATTGGCAAGATCATGTTATTGGTATTTAACTGGCAGTAACACCTCCCATGTCCTCTCTTCTTGCGATGTAGCATCAGCAGTGATGGTGGTAAGGTGGGGATGGATGAAATGGCTAACCAGCCATGAGCATGTGGTTTTTATTTTATATCCTCTTTATTCCTTGATTTCTAATGATGCTTAAAAAACCTCATAAAAAGTAATAATTTTATTATTAGAGATAACATTTAATTTTTGCACCTGCCTCATGTGTTTCTTGTAGACAACATATGGTAAGATTTTGGCTTTAATCCACTCTGCTATCTGCTTCCATTTTATGAGTGAGTTCATCCATTCACATTCAGATTACCACCTGTGGATTCCCCATCATTTTGATTTCTTTTAATCCTCCCCTTTCTTCTTTCACTATTTTCTTCCTCACCAGTGTTTTGCTTTTTAATCAGTCCCTATTTCCCCCACCCTTATTTTACTTTCCTTCCTATCTCCTCCCTTTTATTCCCCTCCTATTTCTCTTTAGGATCTTTTGGTCACCCTCCCCAACAACTTTTCTCTTCTTTTTAATAATCTCCATCTCCATCCCTTCCTTTTTCTTTCTACTTCTCTACTGGGTAAGATAATTCTATATCCCAATGAATCTGGTTTTTCTTCTCTCTCAGAACCAATTCCACTCAGAGTAAAGTTTAATCCTTAGTAGTCACCTCTCTCTTCCTTCCCTTCTTATAATAGTATTTCCCATGTGGCTCTTTATGTGGCATAATTTACCACATTTTACCTCTTCCTTCATATTTCTCTTAGGACAATTCCCTCCCCCCCATTTTTTTTACATACCATCTTAAATAGCTTAATATCCCAACTTCTGCCTATGTATATTTCTTCTATATATTATGATAATGAAAACAATTTCTAACATTTTTTCAATATAGGAATATAACAAATTTGACCTCATTGAAATGCTTATTTTTTCCCTCTCTTATTTACTTTTTTATTGTTCTCTTGAATTTAGTATTTGGACATCAAATTTTCTGTATAGTTCTTCTACTTAGGAATACTTAGAAATTTTCTATTTTATTAAATGCCCATACTTTCCCCTGAAGGTAGATACTCAGTTTTGATGGGTAGGTGATTCTTGGATGTAGACCTAGTTCCTTTGCCTTCCTGAATACCATATTCTAAGATTTGTGTTTCTTTAGTGTGAAAGCTACCAGATCCTGTGTTATCATGACTGGTACTTTAAGATATCTGAATTATTTCTTTCTGGCCATTTGAAGCATTTTTCCTTGGCCTAAAAGCTCTTGAATTTGGCTATAACATCCCTGGGAGTTTTCTTTTAAAGATATAATGTAGGAGGTGATCTGTGGATTCTTTTAACGTCTATTTTGTCTTCTTGTTCAAGAATATCAGGGTAGTTTTCTTGGATAATTTCTTGTAATATAATGTCTAGGATTTTTTTATTTTTGGTTGTCCTAGGTTTTTAGGTAGTACAATAATTCTCAAATTGTCTCTCTTGGATCTGTTTTAGAGGTCAGTTGTCTTTTCAAAGAGATATTTCATGTTTACTTCTATCTTTTCATTCTTTTGATTTTGCTTTATTATTTCTTGCTGCCTCATGAGATCATTAGCTTCTACTTGCTCAATTCTAGTATTTAAAGACTGATTTTCAGGTATGATCTTTTGAATTTCCTTTTTGATTCAGATCTTTCTTGTCTTCATGAATTCCAGTAGGTCAATTCTGGTCTCTAATGTACTTAATATTAATCTGATTTTTATGACTCCTTTTCCATTTGGGTAATTGTTTAAGCTGTTATTTTCTCTTTGTATTACTTTCATTTCTTTTTCCCACTCCCCCCCCCCATTTTTCTTCTATATTTCTTACTTGGTTCTTGAATTCCTTTTTTAGTTCCTCCAGAGCTTGTGACCAATTTCAATTTTTTTTTGGTGGGAAATTTGGATGTGTTTGTTTGTTTCTCTCTCTTCAGTTGCTTCTGTATTTTACTCTTTTTCTCCATAGAAATTTTCCAGGGTCAAGAGAGTTTTTGCTGTTGCTTACTCCTTTTACCCACTGGTGTTTTGGGATGCCTGCATATTGGTAGTAATTGCTATCTTGGTTTCTGTCTCACAGCTATGCCTTGGGACTATCTTCCCTTCCTTGTCAGAGGCTTGAATGAGGGAAGGTAGATGTGTGGTGTTTTTTGTGTAGCATGCTTCAGAGTGTTTTGCCCTGAGGCTATCTTCCTCAGCTGCTGTTGCTACTCCTGCTACCGGTTGCTGCTGCTGCTGCTACTACTGCATATTGCTGCTGCTGATTCAGATTTTGTTGCTACAAGTTTTAATCCCAACTCCTATGGTTGGTAATTTTAAGGGTATGTCTGTAGTGTAGTTTTGCCCTGAGGCTATCTTCCTCTGTTGCTGCTACAATTGTTGCTGCTATGTGGGACTGAACCCCCTATTATTCTTTGAGTCTCACTGTCCAGGTCTGGCACTGCCCTCAGGGGTGAGTTGGTGGTGCTTTTGGCCAACCCCCATAATTTGAAGATTTCCCTAGCCCTGTTTCTAACTGGCATGGTAAGTGGGGGGAGAGGTAGTCCCTTGTACAATTTTATCCCCTTATAGCACGGGAATCTTCTCTTACTCCCTACCTTTCATGTTATATTCAGTGGAAGAGCCCATTAATTTGTCCTGTTTTAAATTGTGTTCTCTTCAAACCCTTTGTGATGATTAGTTTGGAAGAAATTCCTCAGAGGCTCCAAATTTCTCCTGCTACTAAGGCATCATCTTGGCTCCACCTCTTTTGCTACTTAGTCTTAAAAAGTTAACCAGGGCACAGAGAATTTAGATGATTTGACAGAGCTAACACAGGCAATATGTGTCAGAGATGGGGCTAGAATTTAGGATTTCTTGAATCAAAACATGTCACTCTAGCCATTATACTAAGATACCTCTCATCATATAATAGCATATACTGTTTTGTTATTTCTTTATTATTTTCTATCTCTTTGTTGTGAATTAATTTATTTCAATTTTTATTTTACAAATATAATTTTCTTTTCCTTTAGATTTTGTTTATACTTATATATTGAATTGTAACTCTGATGTCATCACTTCATGAATTCCTTCTAATGATATTGTTTGCAACCTATAGTTTATCTGTCAGTTCTGCATGACTCTTGTATATGTTCTTCCCAAAGTTTCTCACATGAACTCTGCCCAACTTTCTGAAGATGTTTTCCATTGTGGCTCTCTTATATCACACTTTGACACATGGATAAGCATTTTCCCCATGAAACATCTCTTTGATAGTATCATTTTCTTTTTTTCTTTTTCATAATTCATAATTGGTTATATTTGGTATCTTTCTCACACCCGCTTCTCCTCAACTTCTTATATTAGTCTTTAGTTTTTGGGGAGTAGTAATTTCCCACAGCAATAGCAGTAAAATATTAGTATCAAGAAGATGGGCCCCAGCTTTCATGTAAAATCAGCCTCAGTAATAGAACTTTCATATTTCCTGAAATCAATCCAATCTATCTATTCCTCCTTAATTATGGATTCAATTCCTTGTGCAATGATAGAGTCAATTCTAGATATTTTTACTTTTGGAAAATTTCTTTATGGTATTCAATCAAAACATGTTGAAATGTCAGTAATAGTTATTCTTTATTTAGTCTTTCCTTTAGGGCTGAAAAAATCAAATTTCTTTGCATAATTACAGTTCTCTTCCAGAAGGTTTTCAATATTTATTGGCTCAATGCAATTGGAATAATGATCCCAACAAACAGGAGCATCAAGAGGACCTTCTCATCCACAGAATGCCACTTTTTTTTACCTGGGCTGTGCATTAAATCTCCTCTATGAAAGTAGAGAATAACTTTGATAAGTATTCATCACCCTGTTTTATACAGCTAGTGATATTTATGCAAGGTGTGTGATTGGATAGAACTTTTTTTGTTGCTGTCTTTCTTTTTTTTAATAAACTATTTATTTATTTATTTAGAATATTTTTCATGGTTACATAATTTATAATTTTTCCCACCCCTCACTCCTCCCCACTCTTGGAGCTGACAAGGAATTCCATTGGGTTATGCATGTATCATTCAAAACCCATTTCAATATTATTAATATTTGCAATACAGTGATCATTTTAAAGTCAAAATCCCCAATCATATTCCTATCATACCATGTGGTCAATGATATGTTTTTCTTCTGTTTCTACTCTCACAGTTCTTTCTTTGGATGTAGATAGCATTCTTTCTCATAAGTCCCTCTAGATTATCATGGATCATTGCATTGCTATTAGTAGAGAAGTCCATTACATTTGATTGTGCCACAATGTATCAGTCTCTGTGTATAATGTTCTCCTGGTTTGGTTCCTTTTGCTCTCCATCAATTCCTGGAGGTCTTTCTACTTCACATGGAATCCCTCCAGTTCATGATTCCTTTCAGCACAATAGTATTCCATCACCATCAGATTCTCCAATTTGTTCAATCATTCCCAAATCAGAAGGCAGCCCCTCATTTCCAATTGTTTGTTAATATCTTTCAAAGAAATTTGAATAATAGAAGACACCTTACTGTAAAGAAACCAAGGTTTAATTTTAATTGCTATTGTTCAAATGTATTTTGTAAACAACATATGATAAAATTTATTTTTATCTATACCTTAAAATTAAATCTAAATATTACAATGTTATCCATTTTCAATAGTTCTTGCAGAAGTCTGCTTATTCCCTGCTAGTCTCCCTATTATGAGTACCCTTAAAGTGTATTTGAAGTAATATATAGGCCTTTTACCCATAAAATTCTACTCTAATGCCCAATATTCTGAAGGTGAACCTGATTTCTTGAAGTCTATGCCAGATTTGGCAAGTTCTACTAATGGAGAAGCGAGTATGGATAATGGAAAAAAGAATGAGTATGGTTTCTGAGGAGCATCCTAGCTAATTATGGAGGGACACAGCAATAGACTAACCACTTAGTGATTATATTTCACACACACAGAGACATATTGTAAAGTTTTTGTTTTGTACAATTCCTTCTACTTTTCTAGTGGCTGTGGTAGAGTGTTAGGAAAAGAAGAAGAGAGTGCTGAGAACCAAAAATTTTAGGCTGGGAAAAAATGGTTGATGTTTCACATCTCAAATGGCCAATAAGTGAATATATTGTTAGAAGACTTGAGTTATATCAATTTTGGCATTCTTTCTATAATGAAACCGGGAGAAATAAATGACACCTAAATAGATGAATGGTTTGTTTATAGGCGCTCCTCTGAAAAATAGAGGAAGAATTTGATGGACTTGTTTTTATAATATACTCCAAGGAATTAAGAAACAAAATTTCATGAGATATTTGCCAATCATCGTGCATTGATACAGGGTGTCCCAAAAGTCTTAATGCAGTTTTAAGCTTTTATAACCACTCAATTGTGGGCTAACTGCACCAGATTTTAGGGATGCCTTGAATATAGCACTGCCTAGGAATTTCTAGATGATAGAATGACAACTGCAATGACAGATGTTAATCCTAGTTTTAACTTTTCTCAGAAATATATAAGTAAAAAAGGAGTTTTCTGGGTTCTTTTACACATCTGAAAACTTCCATCTAACAAATGTTTAAATTGTTGGACCCAATCTCTGCCAGATTATTGTAACACCCAAACTTTTTTAAGGTTATCCATAAGGTCCATGAGTAGAATAATCACATATAAAGTAATTCACTATTCTACTTTTGCCAAGGAAAGGGAATATTCTTTTTCATTTTCATGTTAACTATATGTTAGTATTTGATGGAACAGTTATGGAGAACAATTCTCCATGTCCAAAGGCAAAAAATGAGTGAGTACCTTCACCATAACGATCAGAGTTTTTAATTAAACATAAATAATCAGTTGTTTGGAGACTATGACATTTTATTCACTATGAGTAGCCATTGCTTTCTTTTCATTTCAGGCTGTTCTAGCCTTGGTCAATACAATCAGACTTTATGTGTTAGAAAATAGACTTTAGAAAAAAGTTAGAATTTGTAGAGATTATTTAACTAAAAGTAAATTTTTTTATCAAGATAACTTAAGTAAATAACTTTAGGCCTTGATTATTAAAAGAGGAAACTACTGTTTTATTTTTGAATTTAAATTTTATTTACTAAAACAAGGCCAAAATCAATAACTCACAGGTAATAATTACTATCTAAATATTTTTCCCTAATTATAACATTTATCACATTATAAATCTAGTTTCTTCAGAAGAACTTATGCCAAATTGGAGAATATTCAGCTAGACTGCACTAATACTGAATTTTACTTATTATTATAAGTAGTAATTTGGCACTTTATAAAAGTGAACAAGTAGACAAACCATATACATTTTTATGCTACAATATAAATAGTTTAAAAGAACACTTGAAATTTGTGTAGAATTGACAGTCTTTTTTTCCCTCCTGGTGTCAAAGAGAAATGGGGGAGGGGAAAACCTCAAATACAACCTAAGGGTGCCAACTCCCACTTATTGAACCAGAACATATATATACTGTGATATGATTAATCATTCTGTGGTCCAAAAGGTCATTCATGTTCAAGTTTTGATTTATGTGTCCTCCTGAATTGTCTCTTGTACCCCTAGCAACATGCCAGCATATACATTGTAATGAGTTTAGCATTTCTTTAAGAGTTTGGAAACATCAAATAATGAATTCTTGAAACACACCTCCTTAGATTAGCTTGTTTCCCTTCCTTTTCATATTAGATAATATAGTTTCTGGCTAGCTTCACTCAGTAAATAAGTATTGTAGTAGAGTTCTGTGCTTTTTACAGAATATGCATATTTTAGGCTAGCGAATTTCACACTTTTTTTTGAGATTATTAATCCTGTATGTGTAGTTTGTTTTTGTAAAGTTTATATGCATGAGTGCATGTATATGTGTGCTTGACTCTGAGCACTCACACCAATGCTGTATGATTGTAGGGTGCAGAAGTTATGAAATGTCATACATTAGGAAATTCTTAGACATTCCAGTTTGGAAACCAGTGGTTAGGGCCCTGAGGAACTCAGAATACATTTTAGTAAGGGATTTTTAATCAATGAAGATATTTATAAGAATTTGTTTATTCCTTAAGGTTCCCCCTTACTAACACACACACATACATTTGTGTGTATAGATAGATATAAATATTGATCTTGATATGGTGTGTATGGAATATAGTACTTGGTGAGAATGCATATGGGTATATGGGATGTTCAGAGAAGACTAGCACCTCTGGTGGAGAGTTGTCAAGCCTTGTATAGGCAATTCAATTAATTTTGCTGTCCATTTCTCACTCAACTCTTACCTGGGGCTCCAAGAAGCTGTATCATGTACAGTGACCAAACCTGGGTAAAATCATCTCAACAGACAGGCTAAACCATGTTAAGGATAACTGACAGGACTCAAAAATGTCAGTGAAGTGACTTCCGGGTAATCATGGCTGCAATCTAGACGCCGCACGCTTCCTCTCCCCAGCACCAAACGAAATAGACTACATCAAAGGAGCATAAAATCACCTTTGGAGGAACAGAGGGACTCCCCAGTACCCCACAGAGGCGAAGGTACATGGGGCTTGAACATTTCCACACTAAAATAAGAAGGAAAAGCTTGCACAGAAAAGTGAACTGAGCCGCCCTTCCCCCACCCCACCTCCCCCACTAAACCAGAGTGAGCTACCTGAGCGCTCACCGGGACAGCGAGTGAGTGGGGAGCGTCTCTGTCTGGGGGGGCACTCCAGGGTCCTTGGGATCTGGGGACTGCCAGGAAAAAAACGTCTCAGGGCGCTTTCACTGGAGAATCCAGCGGACCTGGACTCGGTGCGGGCTGCGCTGAACAACGCGCACTGATTATCTGGGCGGAGCTGAATACCTGGGCTCGGAGGCTGGGAAGAACTAGTCTGAAGCAACCTCAATTCACAGAAAAACCGCTCTTATAACCCAGACCCCAGACCAAAAAGGAAAGGGAAATAAAACCACCAAAGGGATGGCTCACATGGCCCAAAATCAAGCCTCCAGGAAGAAAGGGAAAAAAGTGACTATTGAAAACTTTTATGGTGGAAGTACCCAAGGAAAAGAGGAGAATGAGGAGGAAATCCAAAAAAATTCAGAACACGCCTCCCAAAATGGAAACTATCAACAAGCTCTGGAAGATCTCAAACTGGAACTTATCCAAAAGATGGAAACCTTCTGGAAAGAAAAATGGGAGAAAGAGATCAGCTGTCTGACAGATAAGACTGCTCAATTGGAAAAAGAACTCGAAGCATCCAATAGAAGGGCAGACAAGGCTGAAAAGCAAATCCAGTCCCTAATGACCAGAATTAAGCACCTCGAAGAAAGTGAGATGATAAAACAGCAAGAATCAATAAAGCAAACCCAAATAATTAATGAATTGGAAGAAAACAGAAAATATCTCACTGAGAAGGTCACAGACCTGGAGAACAGAGGAAGACGAGAAAATCTCCGTATCATCGGTCTCCCAGAAAAACCAGAGGTAAACAACAAATTGGATTTTATTCTAGAGGAGATTATAAAAGAAAATTGCCCTCACGTTCTGGAGCAAGGGGGCAAAATAGAAATAGAAAGGATTCATAGAACACCTTCTATACTAAATCCCCAAAAGACAACGCCTAGGAATGTAATTGCCAAATTCAAGAGCTTCCAAGTAAAGGAGAAAATCCTACAAGAAGCCAAGAAGAAGAGCTTCAGATATAAGGGGGCTCCCATAAGGATCACACACGACTTAGCGGCTAATACACTAAGAGACCGCAAAGCATGGAACACGATATTTAGAAAGGCAAGAGAGCTGGGTCTCCAACCAAGAATCAACTACCCAGCAAAACTGACTATATACTTCCAGGGGAAAGTATGGGCATTCAACAAAATAGAAGATTTCCAAGCATTTGCTAAGAAAAGACCAGAGCTCTGTGGAAAGTTCGATATCCAAGCACAGAAAGCAAGAGAAACATGAAAAGGTAAATATGAAAGAAAGGGAAAAGGAGATAAATCTTATCTTTCTCTTTAAGTCAAACTCTCTTCTATAAGGACTACATTTACATCTAATTATATATATTAATATGTGGGGAAAATGTTTTGTGTAACTCTTATAAATTGTATCATCATAAGAGTAGTTAGAAGAAACATGCATAGGGAAAGATTGGGGAATTAAGAAGATTTGGGGAAAGTTGGGGCAAAAAAAGGAAAAGGGAGGGGGGAACCGTGATAATACTAAGATTAACTTCAAGAAATAGGGGGGGAATCAATAGAATAAACTTTCCCATATAAAGATACACATGGGAAGGGGAGGGGAAGAACTCTCATATGAGAAGGAGAGGAAGAGAGCGTGAAGTGGAATTACTTGAACCTTACTCTCAGTGAAATCAAATCTGAGAGGGAAGAACATCTAGATCCAGTGGGATCCTGAATTCTATCTTATCCATTAGGGCAAGAAAGAGGGGAAAATTAAGGAGGGGGAGGGGGGAAGGAGTGCAGAAAGGGAGGGAAGGAGAGGGGGGAGGGGAAGGGAGCATAAAAAGGGAGGGGTAGAAAGGGAAGCATCTCAAGGGAGGGGACTAGGGGGACTGACCTAAAGTAAATCACTGGTTCAAAAGGAGAAAGCTAAAGAAGAAAGGTCAGAACTAGGGGAAGACATCAAAATGCCAGCGAATCCACAAATAACAATCATAACTTTGAACGTGAATGGGATGAACTCACCCATAAAACGCAGACAAATAGCAGATTGGATTAGAACACAAAACCCTACCATATGTTGTCTTCAAGAAACACATATGAGACGGGTTGACACTCACAAGGTTAGAATTAAAGGTTGGAGTAAGACCTTTTGGGCCTCAACTGATAGAAAGAAGGCAGGAGTTGCAATCATATCTGACAAAGCCAAAGTACAAATAGACCTGATCAAAAGGGACAGGGAAGGTAAATATATTCTGCTAAAAGGAAATATAGACAATGAGGAAATATCACTAATCAACATGTATGCACCAAATGGTATAGCATCCAAATTTTTAATAGAGAAACTAGGAGAATTGAAGGAGGAATTAGACAGTAAAACCATATTAGTGGGAGACTTGAACCAACCACTATCAAATTTAGATAAATCAAATCAAAAAATAAATAAGAAAGAGGTAAAAGAGGTGAATGAAATCTTAGAAAAATTAGAATTAATAGACATATGGAGAAAAATAAATAGGGACAAAAAAGAATACACCTTCTTTTCAGCACCACATGGCACATTCACAAAAATAGATCATACACTAGGTCATAGAAACATGGCACTTAAATGCAGAAAAGCAGAAATATTAACTGCAGCCTTTTCAGATCACAAGGCAATTAAAATATTGATCGGCAAGGGTACATGGAGACCCAAATCAAAAATTAATTGGAAATTAAATAACATGATACTCCAAAATTGGATAGTTAGAGAAGAAATCATAGAAACAATTAACAATTTCGTTGAAGAAAATGACAACGGCGAAACATCCTTTCAAACCTTATGGGATGCAGCCAAGGCAGTACTTAGAGGAAAATTCATATCCCTGAGTGCATATATTAACAAATTAGGGAGGACAGAGACCAAGGAATTAGAAATGCAAATAAAAAAACTTGAGAATGAACAAATTAAAAACCCCCAGAAGAAAACCATACTAGAGATCCTAAAAATTAAGGGAGAAATTAATAAAATAGAAAGTGACAGAACTATTGAGCTAATAAACAAGACTAGAAGCTGGTACTTTGAAAAAACAGACAAAATAGACAAAGTACTGGTTAATTTAATTAAAAAAAGGAAAGAAGAAAGGCAAATTAATAGCATCAAGGATGAAAAGGGGGATCTCACCTCAAATGAAGAGGAAATTAAGGCAATCATTAAAAACTACTTTGCCCAACTATATGGCAATAAATATACCAACCTAGGTGATATGGATGAATATTTACAAAAATATAAATTGCCTAGACTAACAGAAGAAGAAATAGTTTTCTTAAATAATCCCGTATCAGAAATTGAAATCCATCAAGCCATCAAAGAACTGCCTAAGAAAAAATCCCCAGGGCCTGATGGATTCACCAGTGAATTCTATCAAACATTCAGAGAACAGTTAACCCCAATATTATACAAACTATTTGACATAATAAGCAAAGAGGGAGTCCTACCAAACTCCTTTTATGACACAAGCATGGTACTAATTCCAAAGCCAGGCAGGCCAAAAACAGAGAAAGAAAACTATAGGCCAATCTCCCTAATGAATATAGATGCAAAAATCTTAAATAGGATACTAGCAAAAAGTCTCCAGCAAGTGATTAGAAGGGTCATCCACCATGATCAAGTAGGATTCATACCAGGGATGCAGGGCTGGTTCAACATTAGGAAAACTATCCACATAATTGACCACATCAACAAGCAAACCAACAAGAATCACATGATTATCTCAATAGATGCAGAAAAAGCCTTTGATAAAATACAACACCCATTCCTACTAAAAACACTAGAAAGCATAGGAATAGAAGGGTCATTCCTAAAAATAATAAACAGTATATATCTAAAACCATCAGCTAATATCATCTGCAATGGGGATAAACTAAATCCATTCCCATTAAGATCAGGAGTGAAACAAGGATGCCCATTATCACCTCTATTATTTGACATTGTATTAGAAACACTAGCAGTAGCAATTAGAGAAGAAAAAGAAATTGAAGGCATCAAAATAGGCAAGGAGGAGACCAAGTTATCACTCTTTGCAGATGACATGATGGTCTACTTAAAGAATCCTAGAGACTCAACCAAAAAGCTAATTGAAATAATCAACAACTTTAGCAAAGTTGCAGGATACAAAATAAACCCACATAAGTCATCAGCATTTCTATATAATTCCAACACAGCTCAGCAGCAA
The DNA here is from genome assembly GCF_027887165.1 of Monodelphis domestica. Taxonomy (NCBI): domain Eukaryota; kingdom Metazoa; phylum Chordata; class Mammalia; order Didelphimorphia; family Didelphidae; genus Monodelphis; species Monodelphis domestica. The sequence goes on from NC_077231.1 coordinate 128,057,364, forward strand.
GAACTAGAAAGAGAAATCCCATTCAAAATTACCCAAGACAAAATAAAATACTTAGGAATCTATCTCCCGAGACAAACACAGGAACTTTATGAACACAACTACAAAACACTTTGCACACAACTAAAACTAGACTTGAACAATTGGAAGAACATTAACTGCTCATGGGTAGGACGAGCCAATATAATAAAAATGACCATCCTACCCAAACTCATCTATCTATTTAGTGCCATACCCATGGAACTTCCAAAAATTTTTTTTTACTGATTTAGAAAAAAACATAACAAAGTTCATTTGGAAGAACAAAAGATCAAGGATATCCAGGGAATTAATGAAAAAAAAACACAAAGGAAGGGGGTCTTGCAGTCCCAGATCTCAGACTATATTATAAAGCAGCGGTCATCAAAACAATTTGGTACTGGCTAAGAGACAGAAAGGAGGATCAGTGGAATAGACTGGGGGCAAGCAACCTCAGCAAGACAGTATATGACAAACCCAAAGATCCCAGCTTTTGGGACAAAAATCCACTATTTCATAAAAACTGTTGGGAAAATTGGAGGACAGTGTGGGAAAGATTAGGCTTAGATCAACACCTCACACCCTACACCAAGATAAATTCAAAATGGATGAATGACTTGAACATAAAGAAGGAAACTATAAGAAAATTAGGCGAACACAGAATAGTATACATGTCAGACCTTTGGGAAGGGAAATACTTCAAAACCAAGCAAGAATTAGAAAGAATTACAAAATGCAAAATAAATAATCTGGATTACATCAAATTAAAAAGTTTTTGTACAAACAAAACCAATGTAACCAAAATCAGAAGGGTAGCAACAAATTGGGAAACAATCTTCATAAAAACCTCTGACAAGGGTTTAATTACTAAAATTTATAAAGAACTAAATCAATTGTACAAAAAATCAAGCCATTCTCCAATTGACAAATGGGCAAGGGACATGAACAGGCAATTCTCAGCCAAAGAAATCAAAACTATTAATAAGCACATGAAAAAGTGCTCTACATCTCTTATAATCAGAGAGATGCAAATCAAAACAACTCTGAGGTATCATCTCACACCTAGCAGATTGGCTAACATGACAGCTATGCAAAGTAATGAATGCTGGAGGGGATGTGGCAAAGTGGGGACATTGATTCATTGCTGGTGGAGTTGTGAATTGATCCAACCATTCTGGAGGGCAATTTGGAACTATGTCCAAAGGGCGATAAAAGACTGTCTGCCGTTTAACCCAGCCATAGCACTGCTGGGCTTGTACCCCAAAGAGATAATGGACAAAAAGACTTGTACAAAAATATTCATAGCTGCGCTCTTTGTGGTGGCCAAAAATTGGAAAATGAGGGGATGCCCTTCAATTGGGGAATGGCTGAACAAATTGTGGTATATGTTGGTGATGGAATACTATTGTGCTAAAAGGAATAATAAAGTGGAGAAGTTCCATGGAGACTGGAACAACCTCCAGGAAGTAATGCAGAGCGAGAGGAGCAGAACCAGGAAAACATTCTACACAGAGACTGATACATTGTGGTACAATCGAAGGTGATGGACTTCTCCATTAGTATCAATGCAATCCCTGAACAATCTGCAGGGATCTAAAAAAAAAATACTACCCACAAGCAGAGGATAAACTGTGGGAGTAAAAACACCGCTGAAAAGCAACTGCTTGACTACAGGGTTGGAGGAGATAAGACTGAGGAGAGACTCTAAATGAACACTATAATGCAAACTCCAACAACAGGGAAATGGGTTCGAGTCAAGAACACATGTGATAACCAGTGGAATCATGCGTCGGCTATGGGAGAGGGAAAGGCGGGGGGGGGGGGGGGGGGGGGGAGGGGAGGGGAGGAAAAGAAAACAATCTTTGTTTCCAGTGAATAATGTATGAAAACGACCAAATAAAATAATATTAAAATTTAAAAAAAAAATGTCAGTGAATTAGATTGGGTATGCCTACTGCTCTGGAGAGATGGATGACAACAATTTGTTCCACCGGCTATGAGGGTAGCTGAATTAGATGCTGTGAAGCATCTAGAGCTTGGTCAGACATTGAAGATTCCAAGGTCATCCACTGCATCCCAGACTGTCACCAGTCACTTTGATTTTTGTTTTGTCATTGGACTCCAATAACTCTGAAAGAGAATGAGGGTAACAACTTTGTATATGTCCACATCACATAAATCCACCTTTCAGCTCTAGGAATTTTCTCTCTCTCCTGTGCTTAGAATATTTCCCTCTTCATCTCCACCTACTATGCTAATAAGTGGATTTTCTTAAGGTAGTGATGGCAAACCTTTTAGAGACTGAGTGCTCAAACTGCAACCCTCATATTGCATGTGAGCCTTACCCCAGACAGGGGAGGGAAGAAGAGCTCCAATTGGGCTTCTGGATAGAGGGGCAGGTGATGTGAGAAATGTCCTCAGATGTGCACGGAGAGGGGGAGGGAGCAGCCCCATCCAGCATGTATACCATAGGTTCACCAACACAGACATAAGGCAATGCTAATTTAGTTTCATTTTCTGCAGAAATTCTTTCTGAAGCTCTCTTGATCCTTGTTACTTGCTTTTCTTAATTATTTCCTATTTATTTTGTGTGTGTGTGTATATATATATATATATATATATATATATGTATATATATATATATGCATTTCTTTAACTTGTGTTCTTATCCATTATATTGAGTGGTCCTTGAAGTGAGGGATATATTTTTCCTCTTTTTTGTCCCTAGTGCTTATTACAGTGCCTGATGGATAGTAGGCACTCAATAAATGTTTATTGATTGGAAATTTCATGCAAAAATTAAATTAGCAATACCTGCATTGTATAAGTAGGGAAACAATTTATGTAGGCTTATAAATCAATTTTTATCACTCAAAGAAGAATTAACTTTGTAAAATTAAAAGAGGAAGATCTTAACAGATTCCTTCTGTTACAAATGTATTCAAGATAATAAAACAAAAGATAGATGAACTAAAGGATTAAATCTTTATAAACCAATACTACAAAATATAAATGCAAACATTTTTAAAAATATTAACAAAGATTCTTCAACAACATATTAAAAGTGTTTTGCTTTATAGACATATTTAATTTAATCCAGGAATATAAGTTTAATTGAATATTTAAGAAATAAAAAATATGATCACATGATCACTTCATTAGCTGAAGAAAAGAGCTTTTAATAAATAATAATATAATTATCTTAAACATTTAAAAGCATATAAAAAGTAAAGTTCTCTGAATATTGTAAAAAGTTTCTATCTTAAATGAAAAACCAGTTTTATCTTTAATGGAAAAAATGTTTGTAACACTTCCAATAATATCAGGATAAAGTAATGATGTCCACTAATATTACTCTTATGAGATAAGATTGTAGAAATACTACTATCGCAAGAAGATAGAAAAATCAATTGAAACAATAGGCCATACAGAAATAGTGAGGTCTTGGCACAAGATTTCAAATGAGGAATTAAAGCTGCATATATGAATAAATTAAAAAAGGCAAACACTTGATGAGATATTGTGGATCAAAAGATATCCAAGATATACACTAACAAGAAGAGATAACTACAAGCAAAGACTCAGGGAAACAAAAGAAGGATAAAAAAGAGAAAAATTAATTTTGGCCACAAGAACTACATCAGTATCTACACAAAATAAAGTGAGAGGATTTCTTTTTTCATTTTTGAGTATGAAAGGAAAACAAGAATTCCAGAGTAAAATAGATATCTTAGAAAAGAATTTGGAAAGCCTCCCTGTTAGTTAGTATTTAAAAAAAAACAACTAAATTACTCTATGAAACAACAAGAAAAATTAAGACAAAATGTCTAAAATGGGAACTATAAAATTTAAAGTATTTCTCATTAAAATAATGACTTTCAAAAAGTTAAAGAGAACATTTGAGAATTAGATTTTCAGAATATCTTGATAAAACAAAAATAAATTAATATAAAATATAAGAAATAAAAAATAAATGAATTATGTGAAACTAGAACCAGAGAACAAAAGAAAAATATGCTTAAAAGGTTGCCTTCTGAAAGAAACTTCAAAATTAAAATTAATGCATGTCAAAATGAAAACTCAGGACTTCTAAGTTAAAAAAAAATATTGAAAGCAGACATAAAGAGCTCAAGTAACAAAGAACCAAAGTAAGAATCACAAAAACCTTTAATATAAATAGGAGAAAATCTTGAAATACAATATTTCCAGGGAAAGAGAGAAGCATCAAGCATCTATTAGCATTTAATATATGCCAAACATTGTGCTAAATGCTTTACAATTTTTTCATTTGATGCTAAATCAATTCCAAAATGTAAAGTATAAAGTTTTACAATTAAGAATATTTGTCCTGCAAGAATGAATACAATAAGGCCCCCACATCCATGGAGGATTTATTTTCAGACCTGTTATGAATGGCTTTAATCACAGATATAAGCAAATACCTACTGATCCCAAAATATATGTGCTCTCCCTCCTTACTCTTTACACAGAGTTTGGTTCTCTCAGGGATCCCACTCCCCTATAAAAAAACCATAAAACAAATGAAAGTAGAGGCAGAAAAGAACACTCCTGTTAGACCATTGTCACAGGTGTTCTTCCACGACTTTGGTGATGGTCTTCCAGTGTTTTACATGCATAATTCTAGTGCTTTGGGTTGAACATGGATAACTGAAACAGTGGAAAAAGAAACCATGGATAAGAGGACCCTGTTATATAAATTTACAGGGGGAAAATATACCTTAAATGTAATGGTTGACTTACAGGCATTCCTCACGTAAAGAAGAGAACTTAGTAAATACTTTAAAATACAAACATAGGAACCAAAACTATGAAGATAAATACATTTAAAGAATTAAAAAGTTACATTATAATGAAAAGTTTATATTACAGTTGTGAGAGGTGAAGCAAAGTATCTCATAAGAATCTTTTTATCTCTACAGGTGATAAGAATAAGTCAAATTCAGACAAATATAGGCCATTGAAAGTAGTTTTGTTTTGTTTTGACATTTTTAAGGGAGGAAAGATGAGGAAAGAAAAATGAATATACTAGTGAAGAAATGAATAATGTAAAATTTACTATTTTTCATAAGTGAATAAAAGATTTCATCCATGTGGGATGGGACCTCTCCAACTTCACTGATGTCTGAACATAAAATTCACCACAACTTGCCCTTCTAATCAGATTTATTTCTGTATGGGAAAATAAATGAGGGTTAGCAAATTAAAGAAACGATCAGGTAAATTGTTTAATTCCAATAGAAATTTGTTAAACAAAGAAAAAAATGAGTAATTCAAATATAACAGTACAAATTAGTTTTAGAGCCAGAGGATTGGGAGGGGCAAGGATGAGATAGATGGGTAATGAAAAGAGGACTTGGAAAGGTAGGATAAGTGTAATAATTTTTTTTGTTTGTTTAAGTAAGTACTATCACTTTGACTTGGTAAAAGATTTGTAAGTTTGTTGACCATAGAACAGGCATATTGTTCCGCACCTCTCCTTATATCATACCACCTTAGAAGGTTTGAGATCTTATAGAGTTGAGAAGTAGATCTGAAATCAGCAGGACAAAAACCTGAAGCTTGGGACAGTATCCCTGTACTGTGGTAGCAAAGATTAACTTTAGCATAAAGTTAAAAGCCAATAAATAGACTGGGAAAAGGAGAAATTAGGAAAATAAAATGACCTGACCAAAGAAAGTTACTATGCTGATGAGTAAGATCAGAATACAAACTCACAAGAAAAACTACAAATTCAAAAATAGGTATAGCCAAAATCTCAAAGAAAAATGTAAATGGTTCTAAGTCCCAAAAAAAAATTCCTGGAAAAACTCAAAACTTATTTCTCAGATAAAGGCCTCATTACTTTAATATATTAAGTCATTAAAATATGTCATTACCCAAATGATAAAAGGTCAAAGGATGTAAACAAGAAGTTTTCAGAGTAAGAAATAAAAGCTGTATATAGTCATATTAAAATACTCTAAATTAATATTGATTAGAGAAAAGCAACTTAAAACAACTTTTAAAACTACTTCACACCTATGAGATTGGCTAATATGACATAAAAGAAAAGTGATAAATGTTGGAGGGAAATGGGAAAATTGGGACAATTTAGGCACTGTCAGTGGAATTGTAAATTGATATAATCATCCTGGAGAGCAATTTGGAAGTAAGATCAGAGGACCATGATACTGTGTATACCCTTTGATTCAGCAATACCACTACTATATCTATATTCCATAGAGATTTAAAAAGGAAAAGTTCCCATATTCCCAAAAATAATTATAGCAGCTCTTTATGTTGTTGCAAATATTTGGAAATTGAAGGGATGGCCATCAAATAGAGAATAGGTGATAAAGTTATAGTGTATGATTTTGATGGAATACTGTCATGTTATTAGAAATGATGAGCAGCATGCTTTCAGAAAACTGGGAAATACTTATATGAACTGAGGCAAAATGAAGTAAGCAGAACTAGAAGAACATTGTACACAGTACCAAAAATGATGTGCAATGATTTAGAGTGAATGACTTTATTATTCAAAGCAAATGCAATGATCCCAGATAATTCTGGAGAACTTATGAAAAATAATATCCAGCTTCAGAGAAATAACTGATGAAGTCTGAATGCATATTGAGGCATACACTTTTTACTTTAATTTTTGTTTGTTTTTGCCTTTGTTTTCATTCACAACATGACTAATGTAGAAATATGTTTTCCATGACTACATACATATAATATTTAGAAGATTGCTTGCCTTCTCAAAGAGTGGGGAAAACAGGGGCAAAGGTGACAAAGCATTTGGAAATCAATATTTTAAATGAATATTAAAGTTGCTTTTACATGCATTGGAAAATACAATCAAATTATTTTAACAAGAACTTGGGATTTAGAGATGAGGATATCATGGCAAATAGTCTGGAAGCTTGAAGTTCTGATCTTCAGCTGAATCATAGTCTCAAAAGATTTTAGGAACCATCCCATCCCAACTATATATTGAAAGAATCCATACTATTACATACCTGACAAAGTGACATGCAATCTTTGTTGAATCCTATAAGGTGAAGGTCTATTGGATCTTCTAATCCTAATGGTGAGGAGCCTAGTGTCTATGGCTCAGGTCCTAGGGAAAGTATTAGAGACTTAATATATGGATTCTAACATTGAATTTGTGGTGAGATTTAGTTTAACAAAAGAAATATTTATTTTTTCTACTTCTCCCCAAATCTCCAAAACACAGATGTACCCCTGGATAGCAATAAATTTCCACTGATTTGGGGGTAATTTAAAAGGAGACTCAGCAAAAGTAGGTTCTGGATAGAGCAAGAGACTGAGGTAACCACCAATGAATCATGAAAATGGAACACCTCCTTGACAGGAGTTCATTCTCCTAGGTTTTGTGTTATCTCTTCTTCTGTTTCTGCATCTATCTCTTTTAGCATTATTTATTCTTCCAGATACCTTGAGGTCTTTGTTCTTTTAGCTGTTAGAAAATGAAATAAAATAAAATTTAATATCTCTAGTTGGCCTTAAAATAATGAAGAATTATCACTACTGAAATAAAGACATCAGAGAGAATACAGTTAAACATATGTTAGTATGTCTTTTGAACTTTTATCCCCCTAAACTCATATGTTTTATAATTATATATTATTTTCATTAAAATATTATGATAATCAATTTGGCAAACTCTTTTATTCTTGCTAAAACTCTCAACTGTCATATGTTTAAATATAATTTGGATTTTAATTGTGTATAATCTGGCATATGTTACAAGAACATTCACTTTCACTTGCTTAGATAATCTCCACTCTCCTAAATGATTTGTCACCACTATTTTTTCCTGCAGAATAGAGCTATGGATTTCAAGGGACTGAAAATATAAAAAAATGTAGATTGTGTATCTTCTACATATGACTGTTGGTATTTTTATATAAAGTTAATATATTAAAACTTATACTAATTCAATTAAGATTTGGATATATATATATATATATGGGTTGTACTTTTTTAGATATTTAAAGTAAAATTATTGGAAAGCCCCAAAGGAGCAATTACATGTTATAGGTAAACAAATTAGAAGTCTGTAGGTTTTAAGATAATAACCCTCTAAAGAAATTTTAACAGTATATTTGCTTAATATTTAACAGCATGAGAAATGTATTTAATAATTTGCCTATAGAATTCTCTCTAATCCCACTTCTCAAATATTCATCCACACAGATAGATATAAAAACAAGAAAGTGAATTACCATGGTACTATTTACCCTTAATTGTAAAATATATGTTACAAGGAATATCAGAATTTTTCTTTTCTGCCCTTGAACAATTTTAAAGACAGTCTAGAAAAGAGCCTTTTTCATTGATATTATGATAAAGAAAAAAGTGAATGCATACATGTGCAATACACTGGGTTACTGTGTATTGATCATTAGTGTTCTTTTATTGAAAAATAATTAGTTACTCTTTATACTTTATTGATGAGTTTTATTTTTTACATATACATAAATATTGTACCATATATATTATATTGTACCATATATATTATACACATAAGTATGTATGCATGTCTACATTTACATATACAGAAATATATATTATAAATACACACACACACACACACACACACACACATATATATATATATATGAAATTACCCAATATAACAATTGTGATGAATGGGAGTGGAATTGAAATATCAAAGAGTGTTAAAACTTAAATAAAATTTTCTCATAAAATTAAAAATTATTTCTCACAATATAGAGATCAGTTTGTAGATTCACTGCTACAACTGATATTACTGTCTTAGTCTGTATTGAATATTTCAATATTTTGTCATCTTTGTCAATTTGACAGATAAAGGGAGTTGTCTCAGAGCAATTTTAATTTCCTTTTTGTTTATTTTTACAATGATTTGGAACTTTTAAAACATTGTTGTTGATAGTTTGTATTCTTTTTAAAACAATTCACATGGTTTAACTAATTATCATGTTAGGAATGGTAATTAGGGTTCATGTATTTGTGTTATCTACAGATGTTGGTTGTCAGAGAGTTTTTAGAGATATTAAATGTAGATTTCCCCCTAGACATATTTATTTCAACCAATTTAGCTATTCTTTTTTGAAAATAAAAAAAAACTTTTAAATTTGTTAAAACTCTTACATAAGTTAGATGAGAAATATTTGGAGAAAGTTTTATGGAAATAAAAGGAATATCTTCTCATCAGCACATGAAGAGTTCTACAAAGTTAGAGCACACATTCATATATGAACATTTTATGATTAAATAATGAAAAGAAGAAATATTAAATGCATATTTTCAGATCAGAATGCAATAAAATTATATTTCATAAGGGATCATGGAATTAGAATATAAAATTAATTGGTGACTAAATAACTTAATCCTAAAGAATGAACGTGTTGAAGAACAAAACATAGATATAATAAATAATTTTCTTAAATAAAATGATAAGACAACATATCAAAACTTATTGGAAAGACTAAAAGCAGTAATTAGAGGAAATTTTATATCTCTAAATGATTATATAAAATAGAGAATGAAAAGATCCACACATTGGGTATACAATTTTTAAAAATTACAAAGAGATTGAATTGAAAATCCTCAATACTATAATACAAATCCTAAAAGTTAAAGGGGAGATTAACAAAACTGAATATAAGAAAACTATTGAATTATTAAGTACAACTAAGACTTGATTTTATGAAGAAACCAACAAAATAGATAAAACATTGTTTAGTTTAATTAAAAAGAGAGAAAGAAACCAAATCAATAGTATAGCAAATGTAAAAATGGAATTTTCCACTAATTAATATGAAACCAAAACAATTCTTATGAATTCTTTACCTAAATATATGCAAACAAATTTAATAATTTGAGTTAAATTGATGGATACTTACAAAATATAGATTGCTTAGACTTACATAGGACATAATAAAATGTTTAAATAAACCTGTTTTAGAAAAAGAGAAGATGAAAAGGTTATTTAAAAAACTGCCTAGGGGGGAAAAACATCTGGGTCAGATTGTTTTAAAAGTGAATTTTACTTAAATACTTAAATATTATATAATTATCATATTAAATAAATTATTTTGAAGAATTAGTAAAGAGTCCTACCAAACTCCTTTCATGAACATTGATGGTGCTGACAAAAACTAAGAATAGCAAAAAAAAAAGAGATATAAAATTATGGATCACTTTCATTAATGAATGTGGAATATGTGGAGTCAAGATGTTGGTTTAGAGATAGCAACAGCCAAAACTTCTGTAACCCTTCCTCACCAATCAAAAACACAATGCTTGGAGGAGACTGAACACCAAATCTAACAACAGGACAGAGCTAGGGAACCCACCTCCTGGAGCCAATGTAAAAGGTATGCCCCCCAAAAGCCTGACTTCTAGAACATGGGGGTTTAAGTGTAAGGAAGAAGGAAGGTCCCAAGACACCTCCCCCATCTACAACACTGAGCCTCTAGCAGTGGCTACCAGCTACGATGGTCTGGGCATCTCATCCTCATGGACCCACAGCGAATACCAAGATATGTATTCTATGGTGAACTGTCAGCTGGACTCAGGAAACAAGGTCGACCAAAGAAAAGATTCAAGGATCAGCTAAAGTCAAACTTGAAGTGGGCTGGCATTGCACCAAAGCAATTAGAACTTGCTGCCTCTGACAGAAGCAGTTGGCAAACTCACATTAACCATGCCGCCACCACCTTTGAAGATGAATGACGTCGAAATCTTGCCGCTGCATGTGAATGCCGACACCAGGTCACAACCACACCTCCCGTAACAACTGGCATCCCATGTCCCATGTGCCACAAACTCTGTGCCTCAGCCTTTGGACTTCAAAGCCACATGAGGGTACATCAATAAAGACAATTGTCATTCTTGGTAACTGAGAGACTACCACTAGGGTGTGAGGTGTTGATCTAAACCTAATCTCTACCACACTGTCTTCCAATTTTCCCTGCAGTTTTTATCAAATAATGGATTTTTGTCCCTAAAGCTGGAATCTTTGAGTTTATCATATGCTCTCTTGCTGAGATCACTTACCCCAAATCTATTCCACTAAGCTACCTTTCTGTCTCTTAGCCAGTACCAAATTATTTTGATGACCACTGCTTTATAATGTAGTTTGAGATCTGGGACTGAAAGGCCCCCTTCCTTTGTACTTTTTTCATTATTTCCCTGGATATCCTTGATCCTTTGTTCTTCCAAATGAACTTTGTTATGGATTTTTCTAAAGCAGTAAAAAAAATAGTTTTTGGAAGTTCAATGGGTATGGCACTAAATAAATAAATAAGTTTGGGTAGGATGGTCATTTTTATTATATTGGCTCATCCTACCCATGAGCAGTTAATGTTTTTCCAATTGGTCAGGTCTAGTTTTAGTTGTGTGGAGAGTGTTTTGTAGTTGTGTTCATATAGTTCCTTTGTTTGTTTCGGAAGGTAGATTCCTAAATATTTTATTTTGTCTAAGGTGATTTTGAATGGGATTCCTCTTTCTAATTCTTGCTGCTGAGATGTGTTGGAAATGTATAGGAATGCTAATGATTTATGTGAGTTTATTTTGTATCCTGCAACTTTGCTAAAGTTGTTGTTTATTTCGATTAGCTTTTTGGTTGAATCTCTAGGATTCTTTAGATAGACCATCATATCATCCTCAAAGAGCGACAACTTGGTCTCCTCCTTGCTTATTTTAATGCCTTCAATTTCTTTTTCTTCTCTAATTGCTACTGCTAGTGTTTCTAGTACAATGTCAAATAATAGAGGTGATAATGGGCATTCTTGTTTCACTCCTGATCTTATTGGGAATGCATCTAGTTTATCCCCATTGCAGATGATGTTAGCTCATGGTTTTAGATGTATACGGTTCATTATTTTTAGGAACAACCTATGCTTTCTAGTGTTTTCAATAGGAATGGGTGTTGTATTTTATCAAAGGCTTTTTCTGCATCTATTGAGATAATTATGTGATTTTTGTTGGTTTGCTTGTTGATATGGTCAATTATGTGCATGATTTTCCTAATATTGAACCAGCCCTGCATCCTTGGTATAAATCCTACTTGATCATGGTGAATGACCCTCCTGATCACTTGCTGGAGTCTTTTTGCTATTATCCTATTTAAGATTTTTGCATCTATATTCATTCGGGAGATTGGTCTATAATTTTCTTTCTCTGTTTTTGACCTGCCTGGCTTTGGAATCAGTACCATGTTTGTGCCATAAAAGGAATTTGGTAGAACTCCCTCTTTGCTAATTATGTCAAATAGTTTGTATAGTATTGGGATTAGTTGTTCTTTGAATGATTGATAGAATTCACTTGTGAATTCATCAGGCCCTGGGGATTTTTTCTTAGGGAGTTCTTTGATGGCCTGTTGGGTATCTTTTTCTGATATGGGATTATTTAAGAAATCTATTTCTTCCTCTGTTAGTCTAGGCAGTTTTTATTTTTGTAAATATTCATCCATATTGCCTAGATTGGTATATTTATTGCCATATAATTGGACAAAGTATTTTTTAATGATTGCCTTAATTTCCTCTTCATTGGAGGTGATGTCCCACTTTTCATCTTTGATACTGTTAATTTGCTTTTCTTCTTTCCTTTTTTTAAATTAGACTGACCAGTACTTTGTCTATTTTGTTTGTTTTTTCAAAGTACCGACTTCTAGTCTTATTTATTAGTTCAATAGTTCTATTACTTTCGATTTTATTAATTTCTCCCTTTGTTTTTAGGATCTCTAGTTTGGTTTTCTTCTGGGGGTTTTTAATTTGTTAGCTTTCAGGTTTTTTTTAGTTCCATTTTCAATTCATTGATCTCTCCCCTCCAAAGTTTATTAATATATGCACTCAGGGATATGAATTTTCCTCTGAGTACTGCTTTGGCTGCATCCCATAAGGTTTGAAAGGATGTCTCACCATTGTCATTTTCCTCAATGAAATTATTAATTGTTTCAATGATTTGTTCTCTTACTATCCGATTTTGGAGTATCATATTATTTAACTTCCAATTAATTTTTATTTGGCTCTCTATGTACCCTTACTGATCATTATTTTTATTGTCTTATGATCTGAAAAGGTTGCATTTATTATTTCTGCTTTTTGGCATTTGTGTGCCATGATTCTGTGACCTAGTGTATGGTCAATCTTTGTGAATGTACCATGTGGTGCTGAGAAGAAGGTTTATTCCTTTTTGTCCCTATTTATTTTTCTCCATATGTCTATTAACACTAATTTTTCAAAGATTTAATTCACTTCTTTTACCTCTTTCTTATTTAATTTTTGATTTGATTTATCTAAACTTGATAGTGGTTGGTTCAAGTCTCCCACTAATATGGTTTTATTGTTTATTTTCTTCTTCAATTCTCCTAGTTACTCCATTAGAAATTTGGGTGCTATACCATTTGGTGCATACATGTTGATTAGTGATATTTCCTCATTGTCTATAGTCCCTTTTAAAAAATATATTTACCTTCCCTATCCCTTTTGATCAGGTCTATTTTTCCTTTGGCTTTGTTAGATATCAAGATTGCAACTCCTGCTTTCTTTCTATCAGTTGAGGCACTGAAGGTCTTACTCTAACCTTTAATTCTGACCCTGTGAGTGTCTACCCATCTCATGTGTGTTTCTTGAAGATAACATATGGTAGGTTTTAGATTCGAATCCATTCTGCTATTCATCTACATTTTATGGGTGAGTTCATCCCATTCACATTCAAAGTTATTATTGGCACTTATGGATTCCCTGGCATTTTGATATCCTCCCCTAATTCTAACCTTTCTTCTTTAGCTATAATCTTTTAAGCCAGTGATTTACTTTTAATCAGTCCCCATGGTCCCCTCCCTTGATATGTTTCCCTTTTTAGCCCCTCCCTTTTTGTTCCTTTCCTCTCCCCCCTCTCCTTCCCTCCCTTTTTGTGTTCCCTACCTCCCATACCCCCCTTGGTTTTCCCTTCTCCCTTACCATGTTGGATAAGATACAATTAAAGATTCAAATGGATCTAAATGCTCTTCCCTCTCAGATTTGATTTCACTGAGAGTAAGGTTTAAGTAAAAACTCTCTTCCTCTCCTTTTTATAGGAGATTTCTTCCCCTTCCCTTCCCATGTCTATCTTTGTGTGAGAATGATTATTCTATTTAGTTTTTTTTTTCTATTTCTTGGAGTATATCTTAGTACCATCAATGATTCCCCTCCTCCCTTTTTCCTTCTATCCCCCCTTTCTCTATATCATCCTGATGCCCCAAACTTTCCCTTTGTGTGATTTTTCTTACTACTCTAATGATGCATACAATTTTTGAGTTACACATTACATTTTCCCCACATATTAATACATATTATTTGATATAAATTCAGTCCTCATAGAAGAAAATTTGAATAAAAGAAAAAAATAACATTTTTCTCCTTTTCCCTTTCCTTCATATTTACTTTTCAAGTTTCTTTTGCTCTTTGTATTTGGACGTCAAACTTTTCTCAGAGCTCTGGTCTTTTCTTTACAAATACTTGGAAATCTTGTATTTTATTGAATGCCCATACTTTCCCCTTGAAGTATATATTCAGTTTTGATGGATCGCTGATTCTCTTGGTTGAAGACCCTTGTTTTTCTGAATATCATGTTCCATGCCTTAAGGCCATTCAGAGTGGATATTGCTAGGTCCTGTGTGACCCTGATTGGTGTTCCTTTATATCTAAATTGTCTTTTTCTGGCTTCTTGTAAGATGTTTTTCTTTTGCTTGGAAACTTTGGAATTTGGCAATTACATTCCTGTGAGTTGTCTTTTGGGGATTTAGTGTAGAGGGTGTTCTGTGAACTCTTTCTAATGCATATTTTGTCCCCTTGTTCTAGAATCTCTGGGCAGTTTTCTATGATGATATCATGTATTATGATATCAAGATTACTATTTGTTTCTGGCTTTTCTTGTAGACCAATGATTCTCAGACTGTCTCTTCTTCCTCTTTTTTCCAGGTCAATCACCTTGTCAGTGAGATATTTTGTTATCTTCTAATCCTATAGTCTTTTGACTTTGCTTTATTAATTCTTGGTCTTTTGCAAGATCATTATCTTCCAGTTGCCTGATTCTGACCTTTAAAGCCTGGTTTTCCTTTTCAGTTTGGTCTGACCTGTTTTTTGAGGCTTCAAGCTGTTTCTGCATTTGCATATTTTGGTCCCTCAGATTGCTGAGTTTCTTTTGCATTGCTTCCCATTTTTCCTGCCAGAAGGCTTCCATCTTTTTGATAATTTCCAATTTATATTCTTCAAGAGTTTGTGGAGAATTTTCATTTCTTTTGGAAGGTTTTGGAGCATTTGTTTGTGTTTCCTCTTCTATCTCCTCTGTATTTTGTATTTTTCCTCCATAAAATGTGTCCAAAGTCACCCCCTTCTTCTTGTTTTTCTTGGTGTTTGGAGACTGTTGCACCTCTGCATTGTTTGCCATCTTTACCATTGTTTGCTGCCTTACTTCAATGCTCTGAGCCTGCCACAGTGCTGTCTGCAAGGTACCACAGTGCCTTTGCCCGCCCCCAAGTTTCCTGTACTTTCAGAGGCCCAGTACTCTGGGGGGGGGGGTAGGGGTCCTGGCCTCCCTGAGCTCTGAGGGCTCCTGTTGGGATTATGTTCAGCTGGGTTGGTTTGGATGTGCCCGGAGGCAAAAACCTCTAGTGATACTCTGATGGAAGGACCCAGCCACAGGGCTACAGGCTCCCCCTGTCTTTCTCAGGCTGCTTCCCTGCAATCTGTATTGGATGCCCTGAGACTGGACCAGGTTGCTTTCAAGGTGCACCCTTCAAAACAGCTCCTTTGCTGGCTCTGAGGTTTCCACTGCTGCTGGGGTCTCAGCTCTCTGAGTTGGGGGGGAGGGGTCCTGGGACCTTCCTTATGCCTTCCCCTTAGACCTGAGTGTTCTAGGATTCTGGCTTTTGGGGGATGTACCTTTTGATTTGAGTCCAGAAGGAGGGATCCCTGCCTCTTTCCTGTTGTTAAGTTTGAATTTCAGTCCCCTAGGAGTATTCATTTTATGATCGGTAAGGAAGGGTTTTCAGAGGTCTGAACTTTTGCTGCTTCTAAACCGCCATCTTGACCAGAAGTCAGTTTGGGATTCCTAAAACCCGTGTTCTCCCTCACTATGGGAGATCCAAGGGAAGGAACTTTAAAGAGTCTGGAGGTGAAATTTTAGGCCTTTTCAGACTCCGTTTTTAATGGAAGTCTCTGTATCTTGTATTTTGCTGGTTGTCTTCTTTAAGATTTAATTTTGTAGTTTTAAGTTCATATATTATTACATTGAATCAGTTCAATCTCCTGTGTTTTAAATATTAGGTATATTCTGTTACCTTTCCCCTATACCTATACTGAACAAATATTATTGAATGAGCCAATATTAAAAAAATAGCTTTTTTTCCCTATTTTTGCTTTGTAAATTGTCACATAAAGAATGCATGGACTTCATTAAAACTGGTTACAATTGTTTAACAACCTTTGAAAAATTTAACGACCTAAATATCTCAAATTAATTTAAGGGGTCTTCAGACATGATTTTTGGATTTTTTCTTTCAACAACTCTGACTGGTCATTTTGCCTATCTCTGGGTTATTTGTAATACGATATAAAGGGTTCATTTTAGTAGCTGAAGTGGAGTACAATTATAATGCCTCCCTCCTGTATTTGTGAAAATGTGAATGGATGGAACATAACAGTCTCATACCAAAGGACCTGGGAAGTTGATCCCAGGGCATGGTTCTCTCATTTGTAACTCTTCAGCTTACTCTACCATACCACCAGAATGATCTAGATTCTTGGTGATATTTTTAGACCCAACATCAATAATACAGAGGTTTATTTGTTTTCTAGACTGCTCTGTCACATTTTTGTGATGATGGCAGTAATATATTTTTTAAATATTTCAACCAATGTTGAAACATTGCTATACCTGAAAAACTTGTGACAAGTATCCAATAGTTTTAAATGTCATACAGTAGACTTATGTAAAATATGATAGTAGGTTTGTTTGCTATTGTCATCAAATGGGCTATTATAACTTTGGGGATTTTATACTTCTTGAATGTGTATTACATTTTGTACTACTTTTCTTTATTAAAAAAAAAAAAACACCTGTTATGTTGTAAACAGTGGATCATGGCCAAGTTTGAAAAGGAAATGGATCTCATTTTTTGGTGAGAAAACTTTATATTCTTCCTTTCCTTAGCTGACAGTGTGTCAATGATTATAAGCTATATATTTTTGATTTTTAAAACTCTTTTATTATTGTTATTGCTTGCATGTGCAATATACTATTTCAGTTTTATTTTTTTTCTCCTTTTTGTATTTGAAAAACATGTTACCAGTATTTTCTTTAACTTTTTTGATTTTGCAGAAATATGTTAAAATATATCTTTGCTATAATATTAATGCATATCCAAAAGCTTTAGACTATGGAAACCTGCCATTTATTGATAAATATTGTGGGACTGTGATTAATGATTGTGCCTAATTCCAGGAGAAGGGAATAAAAGAGCCATTATACAGTGCCAAGAAGCCCAAGATCAAGGAGACAAAACAATCCAATGGGGTTGATGAAAATCTGCACAGTGCCAAGGAGCACAAGGTCAAAAAGGACCTAACCAATCCAGATGGGATTGATGAACTTCTAAGTCAATATGAAGATTTGTACCTAGTGTGAGACTCAAGGTTGACTATGCTAAGAAGCAGGAAAGCCTTGTATCCACACTCTTTGTTAAATACTTGAAGTTTGGCTATCATCCTGGCTCCCCCTATCCCTGAGAGTGAAGGTAAAATGAGACCAGGGAATTACACTTCCATATCACACAAAAATCTAGTCCTTTTTTCTCTCTTATAGTATGGCAACTTTCTATAGTCCTGGCTACTGATTGGCTAAATAAATAATTGCTTAAATCACTTTAATTGGGTTCTGATTCATGGACCTGTTATAGATTTTTTCCCTTTACTTAAAAATTTTACACATAAGACTTTGATACTTTATATTTAATCCAGAAGGCATTTTTTCTCTTTTATTTAGATTTTTTATGTTTTTGATTTCTTTTGTCAATTGATTCATATACCTCATAACTCATCCATGTATCCCTAAGTGATCTCTTTGTTTTTCAACACCCTCTTCAGGGGGGAATGTGTAGTTATTCTAAAATGTAAAGTTTAAATTCTTTTGAGATTAATTTTAGCTTAAGAAACATGCTACCTCTCCAAATCCAGAAAGTGAACTGTTTGGAGAAGGAACCATGAAGATGCCTACACAGCCCACACACTGCACCAGAAGATCCAGAGCAAACTTTGGGATGTGGTGATTTGAACTGTGTGGGGTTGAATGTATTTGTTTTGTATGCATATTCTTATGCTGAAGAGGACTTCCCCCTCACTGGCTTTTTGCCAATGCACCTAGCAATCATTGGTTTTGTTTTTTTTTTCCTCTTATCCTCAAATTAATGTAATTTCAAAGTTGGTTATATTTACAAGATCCATTGGAGAGACTAGTCTTCTGCAGATCTCAGAAGAGAATGTATAATTGAAAATCTGTTACCCCCCAAAAAACTATATTTCCTGGGAGTCCACTAACTTCCTATCCTTACGTAATTCCTGTAGATTGGGGATATTAGGTTGGGATGTGGAGGATCCCACCCTCTTTTTGGTCATGTTGGCGAACATGGCAGAGGTGAGTGGGGATTTTGAAATGGCTAATCCAGCATGGGCATTTCATTTTGTAACCTTCTTATTCCTTTTATTCTAATGATCATTAATAAATTCCTTAAAATATAACATTTTACTATTTAGATCTAATTTTAATTTTTATAAAACTATATGTATTATACTAATATTATGTATTGCATGATATTATGTTACATATAAAAACATAAAAAATAAATGGTAACAAAAAAAGACCCTTTTTGGCAAAAGCTGGAAGAGACCTTAAGTTCCAATAGATCTATCCCTTTCATTTTGTATTCATTCAACTTGAGAATGAGCAAGATTGAGTGGCTAGCTTATGGTTAAATAACTAGTAAATATTTAAGGAAAAATTTGAACCTAAATCTTTCAGACTCCAAGTTCACCACTTCATACATTACTCTATACTGTCTATTATAGTGTCTTCTATCTTTTGTTTAGTTATGAGATCTCCTTAAATATAAATGTAAAAGACATATCCTTACATTTCACTGTTTAGTTTTTAAAAATGTGACTTCTAAATTTTTTTCCCTTTTTTAAAATTAGAATATTTTTCCATGGTTACATGATTCATGATCCCCTCCCAAGCCTCTCTCTTTCCTCCCCCTTCCCAAAGCCAACAAGCAGTTCCACTGGGTTATACACATATCATTGTTCAGAACCTATTTCCATGTTATTCATATTTGCAGTAGAGCTATCCTTTAATATCAAAACCCAAATCATATCCCTATCACACTATATGATAGATCATATGGTTTTCTAATACATTTCTGTTTCCACAGTTCTTTCCCTCAACGTGGATAATGTTATTTCTTTTAAGTTCCTGTGCATTGTCCTGGGTCATTGCATTGCTGCTAGTAGAGAAGTCCATTATATTTGGTTCTGCCAAAGTGTATCCTTATCAGTGTTCAAGGTTCTCCTGGTCCTGCTCCTTTTACTCTACATCAATTCCTGGAGGACTTTTCAGTTCACATGTAATTCCTCCAGTTCTTTATTCCTTTTGGCTCAATAATATTCCATCACCAAGAAATACCACAAATTGTTCAGCCATTTCCCAATTGATGGACACCTCCTCCCATTCTCCAATTTTTTGCTACCACAAAAAGTAGGGTTATAAATATTTTTGTACAAGATTTTTCCCTATGATCTCTTTGGGGTATAAACCTAGCAGTGGTATGGCTGTATCAAAGGGCAGATGGTCTTTTAAAGCCCTTTTCCCATAGGTCCAAATTTCTCTCCAGAATGGTTGGACCTATTCACAACTCCACCATTGGTGTATTGGTGTCCCAATTTTGCCACATTCATTCCAACATTTATTATTACCTTTTACTGTCATTTTGGCCAATCTGCTAGGTATGAGGTGGTAACTCAGAGTTGTTTTAATTTGCATTTCTCTAATCAAGAGGAATTTAATACTTTTTCATTTACTTATTGATAGTTTTGATTTCATCATGTAAAAACTGCCTATTCATATCCTTTGACCATTTGTCAGTTGGGGAATGGCTTGATTTTTGTAAGTTTGACTTAGTTACTTATATATTGTGGAATTTTAACTTTTGTGAGAGAGTTTCATTATAAAAATGGGAAATAATAAAAAATATGAAAGATGGAGGCTTAGCAGTACCAGATCTTAAATTGTACTATAAAGCAGTGGTCATCAAAACAATATGGTACTGGCTTAGAGAAGGAAGGGTGGATCAATGGAATAGACTAGGGGGAAATGACCTCAGTAAGCTAATGTTCAATAAACCCAAAGACTAGCTCTGGGGACAAGAATGCACTATTTGACAAAAACTGCTGGGGAAATTGGAAAACAGTATGGGAAAAATTAGGTCTACATTCAAAATGGGTAAATGACAAATATAAAGAGTGAAATAAAATAAATTAGGTGAATATAGAATAGTATATCTGTCTGATCTGTGGGAAAGGAAAGAATTTAAGATCAAGCATGAGTTAGAGGATATTGCAAAATGTAAAATGAATGAATTTGATTATGTCAAATTAAAAAGATTTTGTACAAACAAAACCAATACAACCAAAATTAGAAGGAAGGTGCAATTTTTAAAATATTTAGATCAATTATCTGTTTTATACTTATAATGTATTTTATGTGGTATTAATCTAATCAAATTGCTTCCTAGTTTTTCTAGCAGTTCATGTCAAATAGAGTTCCTCCTGAAACAGCTATGATTTGGATTTTAGTAAACATTAGCTACTATGTTTGATTCTATGTCTTGCTTATGTTTTTATTTTATTAAATTCTAATATAAAAGAATTTTGTTTTTTGTTTAATTTTAATATAAATTTAGATATAGTAGTAATAGGCCCAATTCATTCCAATTTTCACTACTTTTTAAATTTTCTTTATCTTTTTTCCTACACATGACTGTTTTTACTTTGTGTAGCTTTTTTAATGCTGTGATTATTAGGTTGTGCACTAATTTAAGTTTATGTTTTAAAACTTATATTGGCATGATCCAGAAAGGTGTATTAATTTTTTCAGTGACAGGTCCCTTCATTTTTTTAAAAAGTGGTTTATAATTATATTACTATAAAGTTTCTTTAGTAGTTAATTATAATATATTGTGCATTTTATTTTAATGTAAATTTCTTTTTTATTTTTCTTTCTAATTTGTTGTAATATAAATAATAAAATATTTTTATAATTTAATTTAGTTTTCCCCCAATTACATGTAAAAGAAGTTTCCAACATTAAAATAATTGTCTTGAATACTCTCTCTTCCTCTTTCACCTCACCCTCCCAATCTTATCCTGCTGAAATTGTAGGTAATCTTACATAGATTTTACATGTGCAATCATGCAAAATATTTTTCTATGTCCATTCTTTTGTGGAAGGCAACTTGAACAAAAATAAATTAATAAAGAGTGAAAAAAGTTTGCTTTGTTCTGGATTCAGATTCTATCAGTTCTTTCTCTGGAAGCAGATGACATTTCTAAAAATCATGGGGCCTTTGGGATTCTTTTGAATCATTGAATTGCTGAGAATAGCTAATTTTTTCCTCTGAAGAATTATGCTTGGTTTTTTGAAGTAAGTGATTCTTGGTTGAAAACCTTGCTCCTTTAACTTCTAGAATCCAAAGTACCATATTCCAGGACCTCTGTTCCTTTAATGTAGAAGCTGTTAAATCTTATGTTGTTCTGACTGATTCCATTATATTCATATTGTTTGTTTTTTGTCTGCTTGCAACTTCTCCTCCTTGATCTGGGAGTTTTGGAATTTGACTATAATACCTCTGAGAGTTCTCCTTTGGAGGTCTTTTTAAGAGGTGATTAGTGGATCCTTTAATTTCTAATTTACTCTCTGGATCTAGAATATCAGGGCAGTATTCCTTAATAATATCTTGAAATATGATATATAGGCTCTTTTTATCATGGCTTTCATAGTATCATAATTCTTAGATTCTTTCTCCCACATTTCTATCAGTTATTTTTACAATTAGATATTTCACACATGCTATTTTTCATTCTTTTGACTTTGAGTATTTCTTGATCTTTTATGGAGCCACTAATTCCCACTTGCTCAGCTCTAATTTTAGGAAATGATTTTCTGAAGGAGTTTTTGTACCTCCTTTCCCATTTGTCCACTTCTGCTTTTTAAAGAGTTCTTTTCCTCCAAGAATGTTTCTACTTCATTTTTTATATGACAATTCCTTGCTTTTAAGGATTATTCTCTTCAGTGCAGTTTTGTATATGTCTTTTTCTATTTGGCTAATACTGCTTTTCAATGAATTATTTTTGTGACTCTTTTACCAATTGGCTTATTGTGTCTTTAAAGGCATGGATTTCTTCAATATTTTCTTTGGGCCTGCTTTCTAGAGCAATTGACTCCCCCCCCCCATGATTTTCTTGTGTCACTCTCACTTCTTTTCCCAATATTCTCCCACCTTTCTTATTTACTTTTTTAAATCTTTTTTTGAGATTCTACTTTAATTCTTTTTGTAATTAAGAGCAATAAATATTTTTCTTGAAAGGTTTAGATGAAGACTACTATTAAATGGGATCCTGAAGCACATTTTGAAATGGGAATTAAACACCTTAGGAGATTGTATTGATGGTTGACTAGGGTTTTATGTAACCTAGCCTGTTTAAGGTATTCTCCCCAGAGACAGAGTGCTAACCTGAGAGAGAGGCCAATCAGGGTTGCCTGGGAGTTTTGCTTAACCCAGTTGAGGTAGAAAACTTTCTTCAGGATAGAACCCAAATTTGACTGCTTACCCTCTTACAGTTCTGTGTAATAGATCTGACTGCTTCCAGTGATATAGTATGAAGTAAAACAGGTATAGGATCAGGAAAAAGAGATATAAGGTTTCCCTAAGATAATGAAACAACCATCAATGTTAAGTCTTGTCAATCCCCTGCTAAAGCCAAGGCAAATCTGAATCTCCTCTCTATCTAACATTTGTTTTCTATGATTACTAATCCTAGGCTAAGTCCAAGAAGGAAATAAATCTCTAGGTTTTAGTTGGACCAGGTGAGAGGTTAGGTATAAGAAGTGGTTAAGTCTAACCCTTGAAGGTAAACTAAGCAGTACAAATCTGTTCCCTCATTGGTCTTGTTCTTCTCAGCATGACAGGAAAGGTTCCAGGACTACGCAGATCTCAATTTGGCAGTAGTAGGTTTCACTTCCAAGTGCTGGAGTAGGGGTCTAAGAGCTGGCTCTCTCCTCAGAGTCCACAAGCAACTCCCAAAACTGGCAGTTCAACTCCCAGAAATCCCTTCCCTAATCAGACTCTGTCCCAACTTTCCTGGTCCATCATATTCTATGGCACATGCTTGAAAACTCATTTCTTTCTTTTGCAAAATAACATCTCTCACTACTGTTGTCTTTTTTTGAGTTTATGTTTTGGTCTTCCCTGTCACCAAAATAATTTTCTATGTTGATTAAAAATTGTTGTTTGGATGATGGCGGCCTATAAGGAGCTGAAGTTCATGCCTTTGAATACCCTTCCTTACCAATCACAAACTGAATACTCCTAGGGGACTGAAAATCAAACCTAACAGCAAGACAGAGCCAAGGAACCCTCCTGCTGGACTCAATTCAAAAGGTATGCCCCCCCCAAAGCTGTAATTCAAGAACACTCAGTTTTAAGGGGAAGGCAGAAGGAAGGTCCCAGGACCCCTCCCCCCCAGACATCTAGAGCTATGAGACTCCAGCAGCAGCAGGATATCCTGGGCAAGCAAAAGTGCTGGTCTAGAGGGTGTACCATTTGGGTAGGGCTATGCCAAGCTCAGAGCATCAAACACAGATGGCAGGGAAAGAGCTAAAGAGGGAACATAGAGCTGGCAGCCTGGCCAGAACTGTGGAGATCCTATATACTGTAAAGATTAAAATTTAGGGGAGAGGGGGAGACTGAGGCAGGTAGAAATTAGTTTCTCTCTGCAAGGAATATATATTTTTTAGAGGTTTATTAAAGGTTAAAGATTAAGAATATACAAGTATGAAACATGTGCCTAGGCCAGAGGCCTAGACAAAATAACCTCACATCATGGAAGAGACCTCTCTGCTCCAAAAACGGAAGTCCAAAAAAGGGCCGAGCCCTTCAAAAGCCTTTGCTTAAATATCTTCTCGATCTCGGCCCAGGTGAGATTACAAGGCATTCTGGGGAAGTGGAGCAAAGGCTCATGGGGATTGTAGTCCTGTATTCGAGTCTATTTTTTACATCCCCCCGTGTGATCATTTGTGGAAAAATTAATTTTTCCCCAAAAGGATCATAAAAACATAATAAACTTAAAAGATTACAATAGTGTGAGGATAAGAGAAAAAAGAATAAAACCAATAATTTCTGAACACATTGACAAAAAGCCGTTAGGGGGCAGTCCCCTTTGGCATAAAAGTATACATACAAATAAATGTTCAATCAACCACACCCAAAGTTCAATTTTTTGCAACTTGTGGTCTGGAGGCTTCTTCATGGTGGCTTCTCCAACAGTTCAGTTCTGGATTCAGAGAGGTAGCATCTTCTTTACCTAAAATTCTTCTCAAAAGGAATTTAAACTTGCAATTTAAATAATGATATTTTTTACATTCCCCCGTGTTGTGGGTGATTGATCAAAATCCCCAAAATTCTCAATAGCCCAATTAATTACAATAGCAAACACACTTTCATATTTCACATAAGTTGCTGTATGACATTTTTAAAACCTATGAATTGATGGACATTTGTCACAATTTTTACAAACAGAGCAATCCTTCAACCTTGGTATTTAAACATATTTTTTTTTTTAAACAAAGTAAAACTCATCTTGGGTTTAGAACATAATCAAGAAATCTATATATCATCCTGGTAGAAGTAAAATAGTGAGCTGAAGAGCATAAATAAAGGGGTGCTCCTTGTTCTTGGAGGCTTTTCCCAAGGGTACAAATGCCCTGAAATTAACTGCCCAACTTCCATTCGCATGTGGGAAGGTTGGGGGTTATAAAATACATTTCACTTCAGCTACTAGAATGGGCCTTACCTCGTGGCAGGGGCAGGCAAAATAACCAGATTGTTAAAAAAAATTCCAAAATCATATTTAAAAAACCCTTAAAATCAAATCATTTGAGGTATTTAGCACATTAAATTTTCAAAGGTTGTTAATACAATTATAACCAGTTCTGAAGTCCATCTATCCTCAGCAAAATAGAAAAAAGCTGTTTTTTCATATATGGGCTTATTCACAATAATATTTTTTCAACACAGTTATAGGGGGAAAACAACAGAATTTCAAAACTCAGTACATTCAAAATAAATTCAATCAACCTTCAGTTCACAGAATAATATTCAATCCAGTAATATATGAACTTAAAATCACAAAGTTATATCTTAAACAAAAAATGCAATAGAATACAGATAATTTTATAATAAACCATTGGAGTCTGAAATGCCTTAGAGCCTTTAGTCTCTTCAAAGTTCCTTGGGTTTTTTTTTGTTTGTTTGTTTTTATTTATCCATTTAAATGTCTATTGTCCGAAGGTAGAGTAGTAAAGGCTAGGCTACGGGGTTCAAGGGATCCGTCCAGGGCCCCATAGCTGGGAAGCATCGGAGGCCAGATTTTAGCTAGAGACCTCCCGTCTCTGGGCCTGGCTTCCAGTTCGCTGGGCCACCCATTTTCCTCCCCAAAGTTAAAGTTGAATCTTTGGGCTGAGTCTGCTCCCAGACAGGCAGGCAAAATCAATGAAATTGCCAGAAGAGTCAAAAATCCTTTTAAACAGCCCATTGCTATTAAGTTTCTGTTTGAAAAGATCTGTTTCTTCTCTTTAGTCTTTTCTGTCTTTCCCCTCTCTGATACCCCTGTGGCCAATACCCCCATCCACGTGGAGGCTTAGCCTAAGGGAAAATTGCCCGGTCTCCTTTCCCTCTGGTCTCTCCCCTCCGCCCACGTGGCCAATACTGTTACCAGCTGGTCGCAATGAGTCCTGAGCGATCTGCTCCAAGGATCTGGGTGATGAGCCGGCTGGGGTCACGCTTGTGGGTCTGGAGCGCAGAAATAGGTAGGCAGCGGCTGGTGAGAGGCCAGGAGCAGGAGCGGCTGCGGTGGGCAAGGCCGAGACCAGGTACCAGGTGAGGACGATCAGGGCTGCAGGTTGCAGGCAGGAAGCGGCGGGGCAGGTCCGGAGCCTGTAGCAGCTTTGCTAGGGTAGAAAACCTTGGCCACAGAGATATGGCTCAAAAAAAATTTTTTTTTCTTGGTACTAGATATTAAAACTGAATTTAAGATCAGAAAAGAAATCAGAAGATTGAAAGTTCTTTTTCCCGTAGTGGTTAGCCAAAACTGTAAGGATTAAAATTTAGGGGAGAGGGGGAGACTGAGGCAGGTAGAAATTAGTTTCTCTCTGCAAGGAATATATATTTTTTAGAGGTTTATTAAAGGTTAAAGATTAAGAATATACAAGTATGAAACATGTGCCTAGGCCAGAGGCCTAGACAAAATAACCTCACATCATGGAAGAGACCTCTCTGCTCCAAAAACGGAAGTCCAAAAAAGGGCCGAGCCCTTCAAAAGCCTTTGCTTAAATATCTTCTCGATCTCGGCCCAGGTGAGATTACAAGGCATTCTGGGGAAGTGGAGCAAAGGCTCATGGGGATTGTAGTCCTGTATTCGAGTCTATTTTTTACAATACTTGCTCTAGCCTTACTGGAGGTGTTGGCCTCAGAGCACACCCAGAACAACAAAGCTGAACTTAATCCCATGAAAAGTCTTTATAACTCAGGGAAGTCCAGGCGCAACACACCTCCCTCATTGACTACTGGACTTTAATACAATCAAAAGCCTCCAGAGGACAGGGAAGCTCAAACCCGTAACCACCCTCCCCCAGAGACTGCACAAAGAGAGCTTCTATTAAAGCTCCAAGAGGGGAGATGGACAGAAGCCCCCAAAACCAAAAAATGAGAGGAACAAGAACACAGACAAATAAAGGGAGCAAAGAAGGGGTGGATATGAGCAAAAAACAGAAAAAGAAGGAAGAAATTACAATACATCAAATGGAACAGAGCGGGAGGGATCAGCAAATGATAAATCAGAAATCCCAGTGAATTGGATACAGGCTTTGGAAGAACTCAAAATACAATTCGAAACACAATTAAGAGAGGCTGAAGACAACTTTAACAGCAAGATAAGTCATCTGGAAACAGAAAACAGTGTGTTGAAAGTCAAAATTAATTATCTGGAAAATGAGACAAAGGAGATGAAAGATGAGGCAAAGAAGTTGAAATATGAGGCAAAGGAGATGAAAGATGAGGTAAAGAGGATGAAAGATGACCTCTGTAGAAAATCAGACCAGAAAGAGAAGGATGACCAAAAAGCCAGGGATGAAATCCTTTGAGAACCAGAATACAACAACTAGAAATATGTGACCTCACAAGGCAGCAGGACACTATAAAACAAAACAAAAAGAATGAAAAAATGAGGAAAATATGAAGCATCTCATTCACAAAACAGAGGAATTAGAAAATTTTTCAAGGAGAGACAATTTAAGAATCATTGGTCTACCAGAAGACCATGACAAAAGAAAAAGCCTGGACACAATACTACAGGAAATTATTCAAAAAAATTGCCCCAATATTCTAGAACAAGAGGGAAAAGTGGAGATTTAAAGAATCCACAGATCACCTCTTGTACTTAATCCCCAACTGACAACACCCAGGAATGTTATAGCCAAATTCAAGAAATATCAGAAAGATATTTAGAAAATATATGATAAGCTGCCAAGAAGAAGTCATTCAGATACCATTGAACCACAGTGAAGATAATGCAGTCTCCGGCTGCATCCACACTGAAGGACTGAAAGAAATGGAATATGATATTCCAGAAAGCAAGGGAACTAGGTCTACAACCAAAAATCAAGTACCCAGCAAACTGACTGGATTCTTACAGGGGAAAGTATGGTCATTCAACAAAAAAGAAGAATTCCCAGAATTTGCAAAGAAAAGACCAGACCTGAACAGAAAATTTGACCACCAAGCACAGAACTTAAGTTAATCATCAAAAGGTAATTAATAAAGAGGGAAAAAAGAAAAACAAAACAAAAACAATTTTTAAGAGACTCAATAGGTTAAAATGATATGTATCCCTATAAGAAAAAGAGGTCATTGGTAACTCTGAAAAACTTTTGTTATAGCCTGGGCAGCTAGAAGAATTACAGAATTACACTTAGAGGGAAGAGTGACAAACTGTATAGAATGAAAGGCCAAGACATAAGCATGTATATAGATAAATGTATGCATAAAACATATATATATATATACACAACTACAGCTAAAAAAGAAAGGTAAATACTAAAAGAAATGGGAAAAGAAACAAATGAGGGTAAGTTCATATGTCACAAAGAAGCTCATGGAAGGAGGGTGGAGAACACCAATACAATGGAAGGGTAAAGAGGTTGGAGATAGGAAATACTCAACTCTTATATGCTTTGAAATTGACCCAAAGAGGGAAGAACAATTCAGTCCATTGGGGCAGAGAATACACTTTTGCTCTATCGGGGATTAGATGTATAATAAATGGACTGGTGGGGAGGGAAGAAGTACAAGGGAGGGAGAGGGTGGGGGGTAATTTTAGAAAGACTACAGGGAAAATAAGGGGGATAATAAGAAAGGAGGGGATAGAAAGGGAAGTAAAATAAGGGTGGTAACTAGAGGGACTGGTTAAAAACAAACATTGGTGTAGAAAGAAATAGTGAAAAAAGAAAAGGCAGGATCAGGAGTAGAAATCAAAATGCTGGGAAATATACAGCTAGTAACCATAACTCTGAATGTGAATGGAATGAACTCACCAATAAAATGCAAGCAAATAGCAGAGTGGATTAGAATCCAAAACCCTACCATATGCTCTCTACAAGAAACACACATGTGGAACGTAGATACACAAAATATGAAAGTAAGAGGATGGAACCAAATCTATCAGGTATCAACTGATTAAAAATCAATCTAGTTAAAAGAGATAGGGAAGGTAATTACATCCTAATAAAAGGCAGTATAGGCAATGAGAAAATATCCTTACTCAACATGTATGCACCAAATTGCATAGCATTCAAATTTCTAAAGGAGAAATAGTAGAGCTCCAGGATGAAATAGATAGAAAAAACTATACTAGTGGGAGACTTGAACATTCCTCTATCTGAACTAGATAAATCAAACCAAAAAATAAATAAGAAAGAGGTAAGAGAAGTAAATGAAATCTTGGAAAAATTAAATTTAGTAGACATGTGGAGAAAAATAAATAGGGACAAAAAGTAATATACCTTCTTTTCATCAGCACATGGTACATTCACCATGTATTAGGACATAAAAAACATTGCAAACAAGTACAAAAGAGCAGAAATAATAAATGTAATAAATGTAACTTTCTCAGATCACAGTGCAATGAAAATAATAATTAGTAAGGGCACATGGACAGGTAAATAAAAAATTAACTGGAAATTAAACAATATGATTCTCCAAAAACAGCTAGCAAAAGAACAAATCATAGAAACAATTAATAACTTCATTAAAGAAAATGTCAGTGATGAGACATCCTTTCAAAACATATGGGACACAGTCAAAGCTGTACTCATGGGGATATTTATATCATTGAGTTCATATATTAACAAATAAAGAAGGGCAGAGGTCAATGAATTGGGCATGCAAATTAAAAAAACTAGAAAGCGAACAAATTAAAAATCCTCAGATGAAGACCAAGTTATAAATCCTAAAAATCAAAGGAGAAATTAATAAAATTAAAGTCAAAGAACTATTGATTTAATAAATAAGACTAGAAGCTGGTATTTTGGAAAAAAAAAACAAATAAAATACACAAAGTACAAGTCAGTCTAATTAAAAAAAGGAAAGAAAAAACCAAATTGACAGTATCTAAGATGAAAAGGGAGACGTCAACTCAGATGAAGAGGAAATTAAGGCAATCATTAAAAACTAGTATTCCCAATTACATGCCAAAAATATGTCAATCTAGGTGATATGGATGAATACTTACAAAAATATAAATTGCCTAGACTAACAGAGGAAGAAATAAATTACCTAAACAACCCCATAACAGAAAAAGAAATTGAACAAGCCATCAAAGAACTCCATAAGAAAAAATCCCCAGGTTCAAATGGATCCACAAATGAATTCCATCAAACATTCAAAGAACAACTAATTCCAATATTATACAAATAATTTGACAGAATTAGCAAAGAAGGACTTCTACCAAATTCATTTTATGACACAAACATGGTATCGATCCCAAAACCAGGCAGGTCAAAAACAGAGAAAGAAAACTAATAGACCAATCTCCTTAATGAATATAGATGCAAAAATCTTAAATATGACAGCAAAAAGACTCCAACAAGTAATCACCAGGGTTATTCACAATGACCAGGTAGGAGTCATACCAGGAATACAAGGATGGTTCAATATTAGGAAAACCATCCACATAATTGACCATATTAACAAGCAAACTGACAAAAATCACATGATTATCTCAATAGATACAGAAAAATCCTTTGATAAAATACAACACCCATTCCTATAGAAAACACTAGAAATGTATAGGAATAAAAGGACCTTTCCTAAAAATAATAAACAGTATATCTCTAAAACCATTAGCAAACATCATCTGGAATGGGTGTAAACTAGAAGCCTTCTCAATAAGATCAGAATTGAAACAAGGATGTCCATTATTAGCTCTATTATTTAACATTGTACTAGAAACACTAGCAGTAGAAATTAGAGAAGAAAAATAAATTGAAGGTATTAGAATTGGCAAGGAGGACACCAAGCTATCACTCTTTGTGGATGATATGATGGTTTACTTAAAGAATCCTAGAGAATCAACCAAAAAGCTAGTTGAAACAATCAACAATTTTAGCAAAGTGACAGGATACAAAATATACCTGCATAAGTCATCAGCATTTCTACATATCTCTAACCCATTTCAGCAACAGGAATTAGAAAGAGAAATTCCATTTAAAATCACCCTAGACAAAATAAAATACTTAGGAATCTATCTGCCGAGACAAACATAGGAACTATATGAACACAACTACAAAGCACTCTCCACACAATTAAAACTAGATCTAAACAATTGGAAAAACATTGATTGCTCATGGGTGGGACGAGCTAACATAATAAAAATGACAATCCTACCCAAATTATTTATTTAGTGCCATACCCATTGAACTACCAAAAAACTTTTTTACTGAATTAGAAAAAAAAAAAACCATAACAAAGTTCATTTGGAAAAACAAATGTTCAAGTATATCCAGGGAAATCATGAAAAAATGCAAAGGAAGAAGGATTTGCAGCCCCAGATCTTAAACTATACTATAAAGCAGTGGTTATGAAAACAATTTGGTACTGGCTAAGAGACAGAAAGGAGGATAAGTGGAATAGACTTGGGGTAAATGACTTCAGCAGGACAGTGTATGATAAACCCAAAAATCCCAGTTTTGGGGACTAAAACCCACTTTTTGATAAAATCTGCTGGGAAAATTGGAAGAGATTAGGTCTGGATCAACATCTCACACCCTACACCAAGATAAACTCAGAATGGGTGAATGACCTGAATATAAAGAAGGAAACTATAAGCAAATTAGGTGAACACAGAATATTATCCTTGTCAGATCTTTGGGAAAGGAAAGACTTTAAAATCAAGCAAGAATTAGAAAAAATCACAAAATGTAAAATCAATTATTTTCATTACATCAAATTAAATATTTTTGTACAAACAAAAATAATTCATCCAAAATGAGAAGGGAAGCAACAAATTGGGAAACAATCTTCATTACAAAAAAGTCTGACAAAGGTCTAATTAGTCAAATTTATAAAGAGCTAAAACAGTTGTACAAAAAATCAAGCCATTCACCAACTGAAAAATGGGCAAGGGACTTGAATAGGCAGATTTCAGTTAAAGAAAACAAAACTATTAATAAGCACATGAGAAAGTGTTCTAAATCTCTTATAATCAGAGAAATGCAAATCAAAACAACTCTGAGTTATCACCTCACACCTAGCAGATTGGCTAACATGACAGCAAAGGAAAGTAATGAATGCTGGATGGGATGTGGCAAAATTGGATCATTAATTCATTGCTGGTGGAGTTGTGAATTGATCCAACCATTCCGGAGGGCAATTTGGAACTATGCCCAAAGGGTGATAAAAGACTGTCTGCCCTTTGATCCAGCTATAGCACTGCTGGGTTTGTACCCCAAAGAGATAATAAGGAAAAAGACTTGTACAAGAATATTCATAGCTGCACTCTTTGTGGTGGCAAAAAACTGGAAAATGAAGAGATGTCTTTCAATTGGGGAATGGCTGAACAAATTGTGGTATATGTTGGTGATGGAATACTATTGTGCTCAAAGGAATAATAAAGTGGAGGAATTCCATGGTGACTGGAACAACCTCCTGGAATTTATGCAGAGTGAGAGGAGAAGAACCAGGAAAACATTGTACACAGAAACTAATATGCTGTGGTACAATCAAATGTAATGGACTTCTCCATAAGTGGCAATGCAATTACCCTGAATAACTTGGACAAACCTATGAGAAAAACCACTATCCACATCCACATCCAGAGGAAACACTGCAGGAGTAAAAACACCAAAGGAAAACAACTGCTGGAATACATGATTGGAAGGGATATGGTTGGGGAAGTAGACTCTAAATGAATATCCTAGTGTAAACAACAACATGGAAATTGATTTTGATCAAGGACACAAGTAATACCCAATGAAATTGTGTGTTGGCTGTGGGAAGTGTGGGTGGAGGGGAGGGAGGGAAATAATGTGATTATTGTAACCAAGGAATAATGTTCTAAATTGACAAAATAAACTTATTCATATGGAATAAAAATTGTTTGCTCATTTTCTAGATTTTTTCCCCTTTTCTTTTAATTTAATATAAACTGGCTTTGTCTCTGTGATGAAGGGAGGACTTTCTCTAATTTCAGGCTATTTGCACAGCTTTAGAGCTACCACTGAGGATCTATCTGATTTTGGTTCTTCCAAAATGGTATGATATAAGGAGAGGTGTGCTTAATACTATCTTGGCCTATGCAAAGGTCTGTGAATAATCACAAGCACTTGTTTTGCCTTTGACTTGGCTCCCTGCTATCTTAAGTTCACAAGCACTGGAGTGTGCTAGTGTCAGTCTTCACTCTGGGACCAAACCTCAATATTGTAACTTGGTTTTGTGATTAGGCAATGTTATGAGTCCTGTACCCAGAGCCAGCAAAGGGAACCATATAATCTTCTAAGCTTTTATTCAGGTCTTCTTATGGTCTCTGGCTAAGAACTCTGGAAACTTTTGCTATTCATTCAGCTGCACCAAAAGTGTATTTTTGGTAGGGGCCTTCCTTAGTATGCTGTGCTCCATTTCCATCATGGACTAGGTCACTTTTGCTAAACTAAAAATTTGTTTTGGGGCAAAAATTAATTTTACCCAGTCTTTTTATGGTTTATGCTGCTCTAAATTCATTTTGAAGTATTATACTGTATTGGTTTTTGGAAGATAATTTGGGAGAAATCAGTTTGGTATATGTACCTTCTCCACCAATCTGGCTCGCTCCTATAAAAGATTTTTAAAATATTCCTTTTATATTTTCTAATTAGTACAAAATTTGTTGATTGATTTTTTTGCATATTGAGTAAAATGTATCTAAGGAAGCCATAATATCATATAAAAATAGGAATAGTTTGTCAAGTTATTTGTGTTTTTCCCTTAGTTCCTTCCTTTTACCTTATAAATACATAATTTGGTATTTTGAAGATTAAATTGTAATCCCCTGAATGTAACAATGAAGGTACTTAGCTCTTCCTTTATTAAGAAGATTGCATTGTAATCCGAAATCTTTTTCTAGATCTTAATCCCATAAAGGTGATAACTCAGTATTTTAAGTAGATCTACCCATTTTAACTACAAAAAGGTGTTAAATTACTACAAAAGGTGAACTAACCAAAAAAGGTGTTATGTAACCCAAAATGTATAATCTTACCAAAGAAGGTGTGAACTAAAGAGTGAGCAGTCCTGGAGAAACGCATCTGCTGTGATTGGTAGAAGTGAAATTTAGGGGAGGTGACACAAGAGAAAAAGATCTATAAAAGAGGACCAGAGGCCAGAGGAGATATTTGATATTTGATTAGAGATTTGAGTTGGATGGAGGATCTCTGACTCAGGGATGGACTACAGAAACTGGACCCCTGGAGGAACTCATGCAGGCAACCTCAGACTGCTTTTCTTTTTGACAGTCACAGTTGGTGAGTGAAATACTGACTTAGTGACCCCGCCTTTCTAGAGGTGTGAAGCCTCCAGGAAAGGCCCATCATCTTGAGACTCTCTTCCCCTGGCTGGGGCTTAGAATTTCTAACTGGTATCAGTGGAAGCCAGAGGTGCTCTCTCTCTCTCTCTCTCTCTCTCTCTCTCTCTCTCTCTCTCTCTCTCTCTCTCTCTCTCTCTCTCTCATTCTCTCATTTCTTAATATCTTCCCTCTATTGTAAATAAATTACCATAAATTCCATTTACTTTAGTAATCCATTTTGGGATTTAGAAATTAAATCCCTGGCGACCACCTATATAAATATTGAGTTCAACCACAATTTAAATTTAACAGTATTATATCAAACAGTAGGAGAAAAACAGGAATCTTTGTTCCTCAAATCAGAATGCCACTATATTTTTAAGTTATGTAAATACATTTGATCATATTTAAAATAGTAATTTTGGTGCAGGGATCTTTAGCTTACTAACTTATCATATATTTTTATTAATTGCATTGGCTATTCATGGGCAATTATATATCTTTTTATTTTATATCTTCCTTAGTAATAATGATCATATTCACTGAAGAAAACTGTATCTATTGCTATATCTTTCAGGAAATAGTGTATGGTTTGGAAATGTCTGAGATGGACACTTTATTGCAAGAAATTCTTTAAGTCAGAATTTTGTTCCATTGAATAAAATGCTATTTATTATAAAAATTAAAAGTCATGTTTTCTTCTATGTATACTTTTTAGTCAATTATATAATGGTAGAACTGTACAATATCATGTGTGGTAGCCATCTGTTCCTAAATATGGCTTCATCAACTAAGCCTTTTATTAATTTTTTCATGAAAAGATTCCATAGATGGAATTGTCTCATGAATTGATAGTTATATGATCAGACAGTAGGTGGCAGAGCTGAGATTTTAACCCATCTCCCTTAAGTCTCCATTTAGTGATTTTTTTGTTGTTGTTGTTATAACATGATATTTCAGAAGAGAGAGAGAGCGGGAGACAGACAGAGGCACGGAGAAAAAGACAGAAATAGAGACAGTGAGATAGAAAGAGGCAGAGAAATATATATATATATATATATATATATATATATATATATATATATATATACAGAGAGAGAGAGAGAGAGAATAATAGATGAACTAAAAATAATGCAGTGATGGGGGAAAAGATTATTAGAATTAAAATGAGAGTTGAGATTTTAAAGGAAAATTTGAAACCTAAGCCAAGGCAATCCTCATTGAAGGTTGTCTATTTGGAAACTATCTGAGAATCAAAGAGTAAAAAAAAGCAAAAAAAATAAAACAAAAACAAAAACAAAATCAACAAAGAAA
The DNA here is from genome assembly GCF_027887165.1 of Monodelphis domestica. Classification (NCBI taxonomy): domain Eukaryota; kingdom Metazoa; phylum Chordata; class Mammalia; order Didelphimorphia; family Didelphidae; genus Monodelphis; species Monodelphis domestica. The sequence continues at coordinate 128,093,171 of NC_077231.1, forward strand.
TGTCAGAAGTCCAAATAGCATAATTCAGGAAATAGCATAAGAAAATTTCCCTAGAATATGAGAAACAAGGCAACTAATAAACAGTGATAGAATACACATATTTTTGAGAAATTTCAGTTAACTCACCCCAAAAAAATGATTATCAGCATTAGAATAAAAACATTAAACAAAAAAAATCTTTCAAGAATCTATTTACTTATCTAGGGAAAATAGTCTAAAGTTGCACAAGACTTCTTTGATAATATGAAAAAAAGGGAAACATCATATTAAAATTAATTTTGGTGCAGAATATTTGAAGCTTGTCTTCAATTCATGAATATCTGCATTCAATTCCTGCCTCTGACAACTGTCGAGTGTATTATCAGTGCAAGTCACAAGGTTTTTGTTCTATAGTCATCTATCTCTCAAAGAATATAAATTATTTCTGACTAGCTACAACAAATTTGTTTAGAAGTTTCCATCCTGGGAATTCCTTAAACTGAATAAATTATGAATCATGATAAAATGAATAAATATTAAATAAAATGGCAAAATTCAAAATTAGTCATTTTTCAAACCAACATATAATGAATTGTGTAACACTGAACATAAACATCAATAAAATTTTCAATAATAAATATAATTGAGAGTGATGAATTTGTTTCATTCATTTTGAGTAAACAAAAAGTAACTTTTTGTCATGCAAACTGTTCACACTTCTTGCTGTAGCCTCATGCTGTCTGTGTTCCACTTTCCCCCCAGTGTCCCAGATGTTATTTGCCTAACTTTTAGGTTTTTCTTCTTTCACTGTCTCCTTGATGGTTCTTTCATTCCTGTATTTGTATTTTGACATTATTTTAAGATTGGTTGGAGAGGGCTCTCATTGTGACTGTGACTTTTTCTGATCTACTATGCCATCTAGGCTGTGCCCCCCAATAAAAACATTCTAACCCTTTGTATTAAATATGAATCAACAACTATGAATTTATTCATTTTTACAGCAATAACTGTGAGTTCAAAGAAATTGCCTTATAAACTTTAGATATCCTTCCAATTTTTCCTTTTTCCCTTTATGTAACACACAAATATTTGAACATAATGCTTTAACAGTTAATCACAATTGTTATTTATAAAACAAGTCTCAGGTTCTATAACTTCTCAGTCATCATCATCATTATAATAACTATAATTCATATATTATTTTAATGCAACTATGATTTGGTTATATTACTATCATCCTCTTAAAAATGTAAAGACTGAGGTAAAAAACATTAAATGACTCATCCAGGGCCATCAAATTGGTAATAATGAGGTGCAGGATACAAATTTAGGTAAAAATATATAACTCTATTATGAAAACCAAGAGGCCATTCATTGTATCAAATTGTTGAAAATGTTCCAAAATTGGAGTCAGGGAAAAAGTTAAAATTCAGCCTCTGAAACTTCCTAATTCTATGACCTTGGGCAGGTTGTGTAATCTCAGATTGTCACTGGAGAAGGAAATGGAAACCTATTCCAGTAGCTTTGCTGATAAAATGCAAGAGACAGAGGTTGGCAGGGTCACAAAAAGTTGGACACAAAGGAAACAACTGAACAAGTTATTATGTATATTACTTTCTTGCCTCTACATAACTTCATTCTAAATCAGATTATGTAAATCTTTCCATGCTTTTCTTTGTTCATTACATTTGTAATTTTTTACAGAACAATAATACTCTATTATGTTCGTGGTCTATAACTTCTTGAGACATTCTCAATCAATGGACATATATTTAATCTTCAATAATTTTTCATAATAAAAAGTGTTATTACAAATATTTTGGTATATGTAGAGACTCTCTTATCAGTTGCATCCTTATGGCATAAATTCAATAGGATAATCTCTAAGTCAATGTAATTTTAATTGTTCATTTGTATAATTTCAAATTGCTTTCCAAAATTCTTGTAGCAATTTACAGTTCCATAATGATGGATCAGTATGCTTCTAGTTCCACAACTCCTCCAACATTTATGATATTTTTTGTCAACATTGTCAATTTCTAAAATTTGAGGTTAAGTCTCAAGATTGTTTTTTTTTTATTGCATTTTCCTTATTGTTAGTAATTTGGCACAATCCTTCATATGGTCATGAATACTTTGGAGTTCGCTTGAGAACTAGTTTGTTCTTCATATCCTTTATTTTTTAAACTTTTTCTTCATTTCCTTTAAACAATAATCATTTGGGGAAGGACTATTAGTATATATAAATGTGTGTAGAGACATATATATCTCTCTATATAGAAATACATGCACATGTGCATACATATAAAACATACACATATATGTATACACACATGTGCATGTACATGTGATTATCTTTTGCTTTATTTTTTCTATTAGATTCCGTTGGAGTGAGAAACTTAAAAAATGAATTCCCTTCTGCAGTTTCTCTGAAATGAATCTGTAACTGAATGAAACAGATGTTAAATTGCCATTTTCACAAAGATGAAACCACTATGACTACTAATTCAACCTCAGTAATTCTGGTTATGCAGATAGTAGCAGGGCATCTTTGAGCCCATCCAGAAACTCAGCTGTGTTCCTGCCTAGTCATTCAAGTAGTTTACAAGATTTCCACCCCTTGCTGAAGCATTTTGTTGCTACAAGAGACATTTCCCACTTCTGCAGAAAGGTGGCTGCCATAAATCTAGAAGTAACAAAAACATTATGAAGAAAGTGCACAGGTTCTCTCACTCTTTCTCCACAATCTCTTTGAGATGCTTTCTCCTTTTCCTCAAGGTATTCATAGACAAACATTTGGACAAATGTGAGTCTATTGATCAAGGAGTGCTCTTGCCATTACCAGTTTTCTGTAAGACTATCTTGATACCTGATCTTGCCATGCTGGCAAGAGCACACAGTCATTGTTGGCATTGATCATTGGAATATAAAATGGCAACATTTCATTCATGCAGAGAGATTTGTGTCCAACTGATGATATTGCATATGAATTATACATATCAATAATATATCTATTTCTATCTATATAAAATCTTTGACAGTAATTCCTTACCAGAAAAAAACTGATACAAAGATTTTTTTCCACCCCTTTGATTGCCTCTCTTCTTATCATGGACACATTAAGTTTTTTTCTGAAAAGAGATTTTAATTTTCATTTAATTAGTTACCTATTTCATTATTTGTAATTGCCCCTGTTCTTTGTAAAGTTAAGAATAAATCTCCTATTCGTAGCCATGAGAGTTATATGATTTGCTTCTCTTCTGTTTTTTTTTAAATAGAATGATTGTTAGTATTAATATTAGAGTATTTAGAATATATTGTATACAAGGTTTTTAAGCTTAATTTATGCTAAATGTCTTTAGAATTTTCCAATTAGATTTTTTTTGGATTAGATAAGAAGTTCTTGCCTTGGTAATTTGTGCTTTTGGCCTTACCACAAACTGGGTTTTTGAGTTCTATTGTTTTGTATTGTACTTTAATGAATTTACTTGATCCATATTTTATTTTTAGCCATTTATTGATGACTACTACTTTATAAAAGTTTTATGTCTGTAAATGCTATTCCTTCTATTCTTACCCATTTTCCTTACTTCCTTTGATATAAATTTGTTGGTTTTTTTTTTCAGATATTTCAGATATCTTAGACATGTCAAATTCCATAAAATATCCCTTTGATAATCTCATTGGTATAACATTAAAAGTATAAATTAACTTTTATATTGCCATTAATGTTTTTATGTGGCTATGGACAGACTGAAAATTTTATTTAGAAATTTAAGTTCTTCATTTCCGAAAGGATGATTTTCAAATTTTCAAATTTTTTAGTCTATATGAATTTTTGTTAATTTAGTAAATGATCTCCAGATACTTAACATATTTGTGAAACTATTTCAAATAGGATTTCCCTTTCCATTCTTGACTTTTTGTTACTATTATGTTAAAAGGTAATTAATTTTTAAATGTCATTTTGTAGTCTGGGAATATGTTGAAGCTATTAATTCTTTCAACTAATATTTTTTTGTGATGTCTTAGGTTTTTCTAAGCATGCCTTATATCAGAAATCAGGGAGAAAATTTTCTCTTTTTTCTTATCTTTATAACTTTAATTTCTTTATCTTTTCTTAAAAAATAGTTGAGATACTAAATACCCCACTTTCCTCTTGTATTTACTAGAAGAGGTTCTGGTACATACTTATAGTGTATGATGCCTTCTTTCAAAGGTAGATTATTTTAGGATATTTTTAAGTTGTAAAAAATAAGGTCATGCTTCATATTAAGGTCACACATATGTAATTGAGACAATGTCAGGAAATAAAAAAATATTCAGTCTATTGGTAAAAGAGGCACAAAAACTCTAAATAAAAGAATTACTTAAATAACAAAATATGCCAAAGGAAAAAGGAGGTATGATATTTCACTAAAGAAAAAAATTACACAAAATTTAGAATTGGGTAAATGGAAGCTCATGGCCCTAAGAGATATCAATACACAACAAAATAAGTTCAAAAGAATGAAAATATAGATGGAAATCTGAAATATGTAATCAAGAAAACAAATAATTTGGAAAAAATTGAGAATATATAATTTAAGAATTATTGGATCAATTGAAACTATGATAAAAATAGAATAGAGATCTCATTTAAAGTAACTCTAATGAAAACTGCCATGATATAATAGAACCAGAAGGCAAAATAGAAATTAAAATAATCTATAGATGACCTTCTGAAAAGATATCCCCAAATGAAAAACTCCTAGGAATATTATACTTAAATTCCAGAGCTCTCATTTCAGTGAAGAATCCTATAAGCAGACAAAAAGAAAATAAAACACCATGAAGTCATAGCCAATATAATGCAGGATTTAGCACCTTAAACCTTAGCCTTAAAATATGATTTTTTGGGAAGGCAAAGGAACTAGGATAATGACCAAGAATAATCAATCCAACAAAATTGAGTTTAATCCTTTAGTAAAAAAATGGATAGTTCATGAAATAGAAGATTTTCAAGCATTCCTGATGAAAATACTAAAGGTGAATAGAAAATTTGACATTCAAGAAGAAGACTCAAGAGGAACATACAACAAAATATAAAAGAATAATCATAAAGGGCTCAATATTAGGCTATTTACATTCCTAAATAGGAAGATGATACATGTATATTCCTAAGAATTTTATCATTATTATCTCAGTTAAGAGGGATTAACATAGAAAGAGGACATGGGTATGATCCAATTATGTTTTAATAATCTCCAAGAAAAAGTGAGAGTATGAGAAAGAGAGATATACAATGAAAGGGAGAAGGGAGAGGTTGAATAGAGAGATTTTCTTTACATTAAAGAGGTATGCAAGGAGGAGCTTTTATAATGTAGGGGAAAATTGGGAGTGGCATGGGACTCTGGACCCTTATTTACATAAAATACATTCAAAATTGGAAGAATATATATAGATATAGAGATAAGATAGATAGATAGATAGATAGATAGATAGATAGATAGATAGATAATGTTACACATACAGACTATCTGAATGGATCTATTACTTTCCCATTAGGAAAACAGTATGATAAAGACAAGAAAAAGTGAGGGATAATAAAAGGAAAGCTGTATTAAAGGGGGAAGTGATTAGAAGCAAAATAGACTTTTGAGGAAGGACAGAATAAAAACAGAGAGAATAGAGAAGAAAATGGGATAGAAGAAAATACATGGTTAATAATCATAACTGTGAATGTGAAGAGCTCACCCATAAAAAAGATGTGGATAGCAGGATAGATTAGAAACCAGAATCCAATAATATGTTGTTTATAAGAAACACATTTTAAGCAGAAACACACTGAGTTAAAATAAAGGAGTGGAGCAGAATCTAATAAGCTTCATTTGTAAAACAATGGCAGGGGCAGTGATTATGATCTCAGAAAAAGTAAAAATAAAACTAATCAAAAGAAATAAGAAGGAAAACCACAAATTACTAAAAGGTACCATAAATTATGAAGTAATATTACAAGGTTTTTACAGCAAATTGATCTAAGAAGACCTCAGTTCTCAAATATATACTTAGTATATCACTGAGTGACATTTATAAAAATAAAAACTACTCCTCAGTTGGTAAATGGTCATAGAATATTAACAGTAAGCTTTCAGAAGAAATCAGTTTTCTATAGTCATATACAAATGCTTCAATTGCAATTTGATCAGAGAAAGGCAAATTAAAAGAGTTCTGATGTACCACCTCACAACTATCAGAAATAACAAGTACTGGAGGGATGAAGGTAAAATAGGTATGCTAATAAACTGTTGGTGGAACTTTGAATTTTGGAATCAATTATTTAATTTGATTCATGAAACATAATTTAATTGCAATACATTGTTTAGGCTTAAGGAACAAATGAAAGATGATTAAGAACTGGTCTATTTTTATAGAGCTGACCAACTAAGAATTGAGAGAGAAGAAATATATGAATATGTAACACATAGGAAATATGTAATAATAATAATACAATTGTAGTAAAGAAGTGTCTGACTATACTAAGAAGAGAAGAAAGGTAAAAATAGTGACATATAAATTTAAATGATATAAAGACCATTTCCAAGTGTGGAGATATATGAATATGCTTAGTGGAAAAATAATATTTGACTTGAAAGCTGAAGGTTAAATAATATTTCAAAAAATAGAGTATGGTGTTAGCCTTAATTATAATGTGGTGAGTGAATGAGCAATGAGAGAGTAATAAAAACACTGGATGTGTACAAATGAATGTGAATATATTATTACAAGTAATAATAATTATTATTTTCCTTTTGATAGAAGTATGAGCTAACACCTATACTTTGCAGCTTTTGTTGCATGAGTATAACAGCTTGTATGCATAGCATTATATCTATAGAAATGCAACTCAAATAGAGTGCTTCTTATTGCTGTATGATAAGGGGTAAAATATACCATACTAAATCTATATAAGGATAGACACTATAACACATTATTATTGTCTAAAATTACTAATGGTTAATTCTGAATGTATCATGCACTATTATCAAATTATTTAAAATATTCATGAGGATTTAAAAATGATACTTTTTCTCCAGTTTAATGTTTATTCGAAGACCCTGATAATATTTAATATATACATTTATGCTTACTAGATAGTTGTCTCTGATCAAGTCACTTAAACTATTCTTTAGTTTCCTCAAATATAAAATGTGACTAATAATAGGACATATCTACTAGGGTTATTGTGAGAATCAAGTAATAGTATTTATAAGTGCTTAGCACATTGTCTGGAACATAGTAGACATAATATAAATCTTAGTTATTATTATTAGTAGTAGTAGTAGTAGTAGTGTTACTGGAATTCTTATTATTAAGAAGTAAAGCAAATGCATCTATCTTCAATCTTAGACATTAATACAAGGTAAAAATACAATATTTTTATTTATTAATTTGTTTGTTTCTTTAAAATTCTCAGATATCTCCCTCCCTCCTACTAGACTAGAGAGGACATTGTTTAACACTATATGTGTGTGTGTACATATAAAAATGTCTTTTGTATTTCCAATTTATCAGTTTTTTCTCTTAAGATGGAAGTTCACAAATTATTCTTCAGTCATTAATTCAGTAGCTGTATGTGATTTTTTTGGTTTAATATGTTTAACTTTTCATAATTTCATGTAGATATTTCTCTGAAAAAAGCTAAGCTGCTCATCACTTCTCACAGTGAAGTAGAATTACATCGCTATCATATGCCACAACTTGTTCAGCCACTCTCCAGTTGATAGACATCCTCTCAATTTCCAGTTCTCTGGCACCTGAATAAGAACTACTATACACACTATACAACTATTGTAGTTTCCTCTTAGAAGGTGCAATATTGTATACACCTGTAGTTAGAAGTTTTTTAGAGGTACAAAATGATTATGTCAAATGATCAATTGGGGAGACTAGTCCCTCAAATGACCCCGGGGGGATTGTCAAGATGGGATTAACTTCCCCTGCCCATTTTTAGATTTAATCACCAGAAGCATATATACCCCACTTACACTTGAGTGAGGGAGGTCTGTAATCCATGTGTGCAATAGTGGGTGATGAATCAGATTTGACTGACTGCTCCTTGGGCAGTCCTAAGCAAAGTTTTAGCTGTAATTGGTACATGTAAAATAGAAGGAAGTCACAGGAAATGACAAAAAGTAATGGTCTTTAAAAATGCCAAGAACTTCCTGTGAAGATGTCTTTTGCCTTGAACTTGATCTTGAAGGAACTCCAAATTGAGACCTCAGACTGCTCTTGGACTTTTTCCTTAGAACTACCACATGCGGTGAGTGAAAATGGCTGACTCCTTTCTTGGATTTTCTGAAGGAACTAGCCTCAGGAGAGGCCTACCCTCTTGAGAGAGGCTTTGTGCATCCCTAGGTCCTCAGCTCAAGGTTGATGCCCCTCTGACTAAGGACTAATTAGCCCTGCCTCAGTTGAGTGAGGGGTCAGAGCAAAATACTTAGTGTGTTACATATCTTACCCTATTCTCTCTCTGATTTTTCTTACTTTCACTCTTGTTTATAAATGGATTGCTAAAAAATCATTTTGTAATTTATTAAATTCCTGGCAACCCTATTCTTAAATAATCAAGTCCAACCTTTTATATTAACTCCTTACATTCTGACCCTTATAGTACACAGTTAAGGAGGGAGGTTTCTAAATAGTCTTATACATGTGTACTGGGGAAATGTGGATGTTTTTATTAGTTTGTTCAGTTCCTGGCTGTTGTCTTGAGTAAAATAAAATTTTTGGTGAGACCTTAAATTTTAATAACTTAAAAAAAACTCTGAGCCAAAGGTTACACTCAGTTTTATAACTTTCAGTATAATTCCAGATTACTCTCCATAATGTCTGGATCACTTTGCAGTTTCACCAACAATGTATTAATATACCCATTTTTCCATATCCTCTCCAATATTTTTCATTTTCCCCTTTTATTATTTTAGTCAGCCTTTGAATTTGTCAATCAGAAATTGAATTTCAAAATTCTTTTGATGTGCATTTATCTAATCCAAAATGATTTCTAATATTTTCTTTGACCATAATTGTGATTTCTTCACCCAAAAATATTCATATTTTTGACCATTTATCAATTGGGTAATGGTTAATAATATTTTAAAATTACAAAGTTCTTTATATATTTAATTTGGTAATTCCTGATTTATAATACAGGTGAAGATCTGGTATTGCCAAACCTCCCTCTTTTCCATTTTTTCATTAATTCCTTTGATATTCTTATCTTTTTATTTTTTCAAAAGGATTTATTTCTCATTTTTTCTACCTCAATTAAATATTTTTTTAAAAAATCAATTGAGATGATATTAAATAAGTAGTTTAGATAGAATTGTGAGTTTAACTATGCCTCCTGATGAACAATTAGTATTTCTCCAAATACTTAACTCTGATTTTATTTATGCAAAATTATTTTATAAATATGCTCATTTAGTTGCTGGAACTTTTTTGTCAGATGTACTTCAAGTTTTATTCTGTCTATGGTTATTTTATATTGGGTATCTCTTTTTACACTTACCTAAAAAATCCTTCACTTTTCATTTTAGAATCAATAATTTGTATTGGTTCCAAGGTAGAAGAGTGGTAAGGGCTAGGCAACAGGGATTAAGTGACTTGGTCAGAGTCACACAGCTAAAAAGTATCTGAAGTCAAATTTGAGCCCAGGATCTCACCTCTCTGGGCCTGATTCTCAATTCATTGAGCCATCTAGCTTCTCTCTCAATTTCTTTTTGCAGAGCTTTGTTAATAATATATAGAAATCCTGATGATTTGTGTTTGTTTTATATCCTGCTACTTAGGTAAAACTATTAATAATTTCAACTAACTTTGTTAAATCTCTATGATTTTCTACATATACCATTATATTGTCTACAAAAAGATATAACTTTATTCTCTCTTTGCCCATTCTCATTACTTCAATGTCTTTTTCTTCTCTTATTGCTATCACTACTACTTCTGATATGATACTGACTATATTGGTGATAATAAGCATCTTTGTTTTTATTCCTTATCTTGGGAAAGCTTCTAGATTATCCTTTTTATAAATAATACTTGCTGATAGCTTTAGTTAGATGTTTTGTATCATTTTAAGCAAAATACATTTTACTTACTCTTTTCATTGTTTTTAAGAGGATTGACTGTTGTAGTTTATAGAAAGCTTTTTCTGCATCTGTTCATATAAGCATGATTTTGGCATTTGTTATTGAAATAATCAACTATGTTGATAGTTATTGTTTTATAAAAACCACACCTGTAGTTTAATATAATTCCTGTTTTGTCACAACTTATAATCTTATGATCTATTATAATTGTCTACTGGCTAGTATTTTATTTCAAATTTTTGTATTGATATAGCACCACATTTGTTTGATAAAAGGAGTTTGGTAGGATTAAATATTAACCTATTATTTCAAATCATCAATTAAATATTATGCTTTTTTTTCCTAAGGAGGTTTTTTTCAAAAATTTTTTGTCTAAAAATGTATATTTAGATATATTTACTCCTCTGGTAGTCCATACAGTTTATATTTTTATTCATATTCTCCTATTTTACTTTAAATGTTAAATTTATTCATGAAAAATTGGGAAAAATAACTCCTAATAATTCCTGTAATTTAACCATCATTGGAGTTTATATTCCTCTTTTCATTTTTAATGCTATTTATTTATATTTTCTTCTCTCATTTTAAAAGTTGTATTTACTAATGGCTTATCTATAGCATATCTTTTTTATTAAAATGAATGCTTAGTTTTATTTATAAATTAAATGGCTTTCTTATACCCATTTTTATTAATATCACATTTGATTTCCCGTATTTCCAGTTTTGTGTTTGAGGATTTTTTTCTTTTTCTAGGTTTTTAAATTGTATTCTCAATTCAGTGATTTTTTTCTTTCTCTTATTTATATAAGCATTTAAAGATATAAATTTCCTCTTACTACTTCATCATTTCTGTTTTATCTCAATAGATTACCCATTATTATCACCTCTTTAATAAAATTATTTATTGTTTATGTAATTTGTTTTTTAACTCACTTATTCTGTAAGATTATTGTTTACAATTAATTTTGCCCATGTTTCCATCCTCCATAATTAAATAAAATATTACTACATTATGGTCTAAAGAGGATACATTTAATATTCCTGGTTTTATGCACTTAATTGTAACAGTTTTATGCCCTAAAATATGACCCATTTTGTAAAGGTACCATTTATTGTTGAGGAAAAGGCATAGCCTTTTGTATGTCTGTTCATTTCTCTTTGGATATCTATCATATTGAACTGACCTAAGATTCTGGTCATCTCCTAGAATTCTTTCATAATTAATTTTGGTTAGATTTATCTAACTCTCAGAGGGAGAGGTTGAAGTCCATTACTTTTTTTGTTTTACAATCTATTTTCACATGTAACATATAGATTTTGCTTTAAAAAATTGGAAACTATAACATTTTGTGCCTATAGGTTTAATATTGATAATGATTCATTGTCTCAGGGCTTTTTAAAAATACTATAGTTTCCCTGTTTATCTCTTAAATAATTCAATTTTAGCCTTAACTCTGAGGTTATGATTGCTATGATTGCTTTAAAAAAATAATAGTTCTTTTTTCAAGGCTTTTTAAAACTCTTTTAGTTTTCTGAAACCTCTTTTTGGATCCGTGGCTAATATATATATATATATATATATATATATATATATATATATATATATATATATATATTTAGGTTTTAGACATAGGTACTTTACCTTAATTGTCTTCTGTATTTGAACTCTGGTCTTCTCTATCTGCATTGATGTTATCTATGAGATGAGGCAGAGGAGACATACAAGAAAGGAAGAAGTATTGGAGGAAAGGAAGAATCTTTGCTTATGTTGGCATTACTGAAGATTTACCTGTAATCAGGGAACCAAGAAACAGAGGTAACTGGAACCAGAGCTAGAAAGTGTTAGAATGCTCAAGGCCAGAAGGGAAATAGAATGACATTCATCTGAAGCTAGTTTTGTACACTCAGAAGTCACTTGGTGTTGAGATTGAGACAGTTTTGGAGTTCACCTGACTAAACTCCACTATCAAATGGAAAAGAGTGAGGAGTGAGCAAAAGTGGATGCAAGGAAAGAAGAGAAAATTAACAAAAATTTTGGGAGGACTAAAATGGAGTTTAAATTGTTTTCTACTCAGTAGAAATAATTAAAAAAATAGATGAATGTGATCCACAGTGGAAAGTCTCTCCAAAAAAAAAAAAAAGAATGCATGATTGGAAAAACATATACACAGAGTTGAAGGGTAATCTGAAGAAGAGAAGCATGTAGTAATAACATTAAAAGAAAACATTTTTTAAATATGTCAGGCTTAGTAGACAGAAAGATAGATAGAGACAGTGTAAAGATTATTAGTCTCCCAGAAAAACACATAAAAAACTTGAAAACTATAAGCAAACACAAAAAAATGTGAAAACAGTACATGAAAACTATTCAGGGCCTCTGAACAGAGAAAAAAAAAACAAGTCAAAAGAGAATATAAACTGATTGATTCCAGAAAAATTTTATGTTACTTACTCCAAGAAATATAGTGCTTAAATTTAGCAACTGGAAGCAAAAAAGTATATGCAACTTACCTTGAGAAAGACCTTCAGCTCTCAAAAATAAAAATGAAATTAGTGAGACTATTATGTATCCCCAGAAACCATAAGAAGGACCAGCATAATGTGAATGATGAGCAAAGAAGTTCAAGATATAACCCAAGGTAATATATCCTGAAAAGAGTAGCCTAATTCTCAATGACTGAAAAAAGAACATTAAATATAAGAGGGATATTTGAAGTATTCCTTTCTCCTTCCAAAATAAACACAGGAACAGATAATTTGGTTTGTAAATACTCAGTTCAAGAAATATTAAGGTAAACAAATACAGCAATGAAAAGGATTACATAATCAATGGAATAATCTGTCCAAGAAAATAGAGCTAAAATAAAATTATAAAGGGAAAAATTATAAATAACAAATAACCACAAGAAAAGAAGACAAAATAAGAACAAAAGAATTATTAAAATATTTTCTAAATTTACATAAGGTGACATTAGAAAAGCAGAAAATAAATAGAAATAATGATGAAAGAACAGGCCTGATACTTTAGGGACTAAAATTTATACTAGTCTACAAAAGAATTGTGTGTGTAGGGTCGGGAGCACTAAACAATAGAATCAAAGGATTCATGAAAAGGGAGGGTAAGAAGACAGTGGAGAAGGAGGAATAAATCCTACTCAAGCCAGTGGTAAACAATGAGGGTCAAACTATTCTTATTGTCACTTAGGAAGAAGAGACCCACAAAAAGATGGCTAATGTGAGAAACAGGGTTTAAAATAGAGAGAGAGGGAGTAAACATGGCAGCAGTTAGACACAGGACTCTTCCTCTCCTCAGTACCTACCAATATAGACTAACTTAAAAGACCAAAAAACCAAAATTCATATAAATGAAGGGACTCTACAGTAGGCAGCAGCATGAAGTTATGTGGGATTTGGGCATTGCCACACTATAAGGGGGTGAAAGAGCTCCCAGCAAAACTCGAGATGATCTTCCCTCCCCCACCCTGCCTACAGAACCAGAGCCAGAGCCAGCATGCGCCAGAATCAGTGAGTGAGTGAGTGAGGGGCAACTCTAGAGTGAGTGAGGGGCACCCCTACATCCTTGGAAGCTGATTATGACCACCAAAGACCTACCCCTGAGAGCAGCCACACCTGAAACCCCAGCAGGCTAAAGAGCACAGACTGTGGGTGCTTGTAGGAAGATAGCACAGAGAAGGGCAGCAAACAGCAGAAGCTGAGGAGATTCGAGAGCTTACCTCAGGAAAAATCCTTGCTCCTTAACTTCATACACAGAGAGCCTGCCCATCTCACTCAGATTTCTGACTAAAAAGGAAAGGAAAAACCTTCACAGTGATTGCAAATAGTGCCCAGGAACAAAAACCGCCCTCCAGCAAGAAAAACAAGAAGAAGAGACTGACTCTGGAAAATTTTTACAGAGGAAAAACCCAGGCTACAGAGGAAATAGAAGAGGAATTTCAAATAAATGGACCAAAATCTTCAAAAAATGCAAACTGTCCACAAGCTCTTGGAGAATTTAAATTGGAGCTTATCAAAACAATGGAAGCCTTATGGCAAGAAAAGTGGGAAATAGTTCAAAGAGTAAATGACAGTTTAAAGGACAAGAACTCCCAATTGGAGAAACAGCTGGAAGCCACATAAAGCAAGATAGACCAAACCAAAAAGGAAATTCAAAAAGACTATAGCAGAAATCAAAAGATTAAAGCAGAAAACCAAAAGATTATAACAGAAAACTAGGCCTTAAGGACCATAATTGGGCAAATAGAAACCAATGATCTTATAAAACAGCAATAATTGATAAAGCAAAGTCAAAAGACTGACAAAATAGAAGAAAACATAAAATATCTCACTGAAAAGATGATGGATCAGGAAAATAGAGCATGAAGAGACAATTTGAGAATCGTTGATCTATCTGAAAACCCAGAAATAAACATAAATCTTGACATAATAAGACAAGAAATTGTCCAATAAAAATGCCCTGATGTTCTCAAACAAGGGGGAAAAGAAGATATTGAAAGAGTTCAAAGAACACTCTCTACAATAAATCCTCAAAAGACACCTCCCAGAAATGTAATTGCCAAATTCAAGAGCTTCCAAGCTAAGGAGAAAGTTTTACAAGAATACAAAAAGAGACAATTCAGATATCAAAGAGTACCAATCAGGATTAGTCAAGATCTGGCAGCTTCCACATTAAAAGACCACAAGGCTTGGAATATGATATTCAGAAAGGCAAGAGAATAGGGTCTTCAACCAAGGATCACCTAACTATTAAAACTGACTATATACTTCTAGGGGGAAATATGGGCATTCAACAAAATGGAAGATTACAAGTATTTGTAAAGGAAAGACCAGAACTAAGTGGAAAGTTTGATATCCAAACACAAAGATCAAGAGAAACATGAAAAGGTAAGTAAGAAAGAGAGGGAAAAGGGGAAATGTTTTTTATTCAAACTTTCTTCTTTAAGAGCTACAATAAGATCAAATTATTTATATTAATATGTGGGGGAAATGTTATTTGTACCTCTCAAAATTACATTCACTATTATAGTAATTAGAAGAACCATTCACAGGAAGAGATTGGGGTAATAAGTGCTATAAGATGATATGCAAAAAATAAAAAGGGAGGGGGGAATCAAAGATGGCACTGAGAGATATTTGAAGAAATAAAATAAATAGGATAATCCTTATCACACAAAGATACACATGGGAAGGGGAGGGGTAAGAGTACTCTTATAAGAAGGAGAAGAAGAGAGTGCTAATAGTTAAAACTTAAACCTTACTCTCAGTGAAATCAATTCTGAGACAGAAGAGCGTCTAGATCCATTGGGGTCTTGAATTCTATCCTATCCTACAAGGAAAGTGAGAAGGGAAAGCTAAGGGTGGTAAGGGGTAGGGAGTAGAAAAGGGAGAGAAAGAGAGAGGGGAGGGAACTTAACAGACCCTAAAAAATAAGAAGGGAAGAAAAAGGGAGGGGCCAGAAAGGGAAACATATTAAGGGAGGGGATTGAGGGGATTGATTAAAAGCAAACCACAGGTTTAAAAGGATATACCAAAAAAAGAAAGGACAGAACTAGGAGAGGATATCAAAATGTGGGGGAATACACAAGTGACAATCATAACTTTGAATGTGAATGGGATGAACTCACCCATAAAATGAAAGCAAATAGGAGAGTGGATTAGAATCCCAAATCCTACCATATGTTGTCTGCAAGAAACACACATGAGTCAGGTAGACACTCAAAAGGTTAGAATTAAAGGTGGGAACAAAACCTATTGGGCCTCAACTGATAGAAAGAAGGAAGGAGTTGCAATCATGATATCTCACAAAGCCAAAGTAAAAATAGATCTGATTAAAAGGGATAGGGAAGGTAAATACATTCTGATAAAAGGGAGTATAGACAATGAGGAAATATCAGTAAACAACATGTATGCACCAAATTGTATAGCATTGAAATTTCTAAAGGAGAAAATAGTGGAACTGAAGGAGGAAATAGATAGTAAAACATACTAGTGGGATACCTGAACCTACCACTATAAAATTTAGATACATCAATAAAAAATAAATAAGAAAGAGGTAAGAGATGTGAATGAAATTTTAGAAAAATTAGAGTTAATAGATATATGCAGAAAAGTAAATAGGGACCAAAAGGAATAAGCCTTCTTTTCAGCAGCACATGGTACATGCACAAAGACTGACCATGTACTAGGTCATAAAAACATGGCAAACAAATGCAGAAAAGCAGAAATAATAAATACAACCTTTTCAGATCATAACACAATAAAAATAATAATAAGTAAGGGTACATGGAGAGCCAAATAAAAAATGAATTGGTATTTAAATAATATGATTTTCCAAAAATTGGTTTATTAGAGAAAAAAGAATAGATTAATTAATAATAATTTCATTGAAGAAAATGACAATGATGAGACATCCATTCAAAATCTATGGGATACAGCTAAAGCAGTACTCAGGGGAAATTTTATATCCTTGAGTTATTATATTAACAAATTAAGAAGGGCAGAAGTCAATGAATTGGACATGCAAAGTAAAAAAAAAACTTGAAAGTGAACAAAATAAAAATCCCCAGAAGAAAACTAAATTAGAGATCCTAAAAATTAAGGGAGAAATTAATAAACTCAAAAGTGAAAGAACTATTGAACTAATAAATAAGACTAGAAGCTGGTATTTTGAAAAAAAACAAACAAACATAATAGGCAAAGTACAGGTCAAACTAATGAAAAAAAAGAAGCAAATCAAATTAATAGTATCATAGATGAAAAGGGAGACCTCACCTCCAATGAAGAGGAAATTAAGGTAATTATTAAAAACTATTTTGGACAACTTTATGGCAATAAATATGCCAATCTAGTGATATGGATGAATATTTACAAAAATATAAATTGCCTAGTTTAACAGAAGAAATAGAATTCTTAAATAATCCTATATCAGAAAAAATTTGAACAAGCCATCAAAGAACTCTCTAAGAAACAATCCCTAGAGCCTGATGGATTCACAAGTGAATTCTATCAAACATTCAAAGAACAGCTAATCCCAATACTATACAAATTATTTGACATAATAAAAAAAAGGGAATTCTGCCAAATTCCTTTTATGACACAAATATGGTACTGATCCCAAAACCAAGTAGGTCAAAAACAGAGAAAGAAAACTATAGACCAATCTCCTAAATGAACATAGATGGAAAAATCTTAAATAGGATACTAGCAAAAGGAATCCAGCAAGTGATCACAAGGGTTCTTCAGTATGATCAGGTGAAATTAATACCAGGAATGAAAGGATGGTTCAATGTTAGGAAAACCATCTACATCATTGACCATATCAACAAGCAAACAAACAAAAATCACATGATTACCTCAATAGATGCAGAAAAAGCATTTGACAAAATACAACAATCATTCCTATTGAAAACACTAGAAAGTATAGGAATAGAAAGGCCTTTCCTAAAAATAATAAACAGTATTTATCTAAAACCAGTAGCCAACATCATCTGCAATGGGGATAAACTAGATGCATTTCCAATAAGATCAGGAGTGAAACAAGAATGCCCATTATCCACTCTATTATTTAATATTGTACTAGAAATATTAGCAGTAGCAATTAGAGAAGAAAAAGAAATTGAAGGTATTAAAATTGGCAATGAAGAGACCGAGCTATTACTCTTTGTGGATGATATCATGTTCTACTTAAAGAATCCTAGAGAATCAACTAAAAAGCTAGTGGAAATAATCAACAACTTTAGCTAAGTTACAGGATACAAAATAAACCAACATAAGTCATCAGCATTTCTATATATCTCTAACACATCTCAGCAACAAGAATTAGAAAGAGAAATTCCATTTAAAATCACCTTAGATAATATAAAATACTTAGGAATCTATCTGCCGAGAAACACAGGAACTATATGAACACAACTACCAAACACTTTCCACACAATTAAAACTAGATCTAAACAATTGGAAAAACATTAACTGCTCATGGGTAGGACTAGCCAATATAATAAAAATGACCATCCTACCCAAACTCATCTACCTATTTAGTGCCATACCCATTGAACTACCAAAAACATTTTTACTGAATTACAAAAACAAAAAACAAAAACAAATTCCATTTGGAAGAACAAAAGATCAAGGATATCCAGGGAAATAATGAAAAAAAAATACAAAGGAAGGTGGCCTTGTAGTAGCAGATCTCAAACTATACTATAAAGCAGCAGTCATTGATACAGTATTGTACTGGCTAAGAGACAGAAAGGAGGATCAGTGGAATAGATTTGGGGTAAGTGATCTCAGCAAGACAGTCTATGATAAGCCCAAAGATCCCAGCTTATGGGACCAAAAATCCACTATTTGATAAAAACTGCTGGGAAAATTGGAAGACAATATTGGAGAGATTAGATTTGGATCAACATCTCATGCCCTACACCAAAATAAACCCAGAATGGGTGAATGACTTGAACATAAAGAAGGAAACTATAAGTAAATTCGGTGAACACAGAATAGCATACATGTCAGATCTTTGGGAAGGGAAAGATTTTAAAACAAAGTTAGATTTAGAAATAATCACAAAATGTAAAATTACATCAAAATAAAAAGCTTTTTTACAAACAAAACCAATGTTACCAAAATTAGAAAGGAAGCAACAAATTGGGAAACAATCTTTATAACAAAAACCTCTGATAAAGGTCTAATTACTCAAATTTACAAAGAGCTAAATCAATTGTACAAAAAATCAAGCCATTCTCCAATTGATAATTGGGCAAGGTACATATATTTTGTGGTATATGTGGTATATGTTGGTGATGGAATATTATTGTGCTCAACGAAATAGTAAACCAGAAGAACATTGTACACAGAGACTGATACACTGTGATACAATCAAATGTAATGGACTTCTCCATTAGTGACAATGCAGTGATCCTGAACAACCCAGAGGGATCTATGACAACGAACACTATCAACATTCAGAGGGAAAATTGTGGGAGTAAAAACACTGAAGAAAAACAACTGCTTGATTACATGGGTCGATGGGGATATGATTGGGGATATAGACCCTAAAGGAACATCTTATTGCAAAAATCAACAGCATGGAAATAGTTTCTGATCAAGGACACATGTAATACCCTGTGGAATTGCACATCGGCAATGGGAAGAAATAGAATATGATTTTTGTAATCAAGGAATAATGTTTGAAATTTACCAAATAAAATAAAAAATTAAAAAATAAAGGAATTAATATCTGTAATAGTTAGGCACAAAGAAGGAAAAAGACAAAGGAGAAAAGATCTGCAGAACAATAACAGAAACTACAAAGGACAGGGAACTAAAAAAAGTTAATGTTACATCTTATATCTTATGTCATGAAGGATATATTGACTAACAATGGAATTAATAACTATAAGGACCATGAATCTCAGATAAAAATGTAGAATTGACAGAAATGAAAGAAAAATGATGAAAAGAATGAGAAAAAGAATTTTTCTTAAAATAGTTTAATAAAATGAAAAACAACTAACAAGTAAAACCAGTTTAAAGGGGAGAATAAAGAGAGAGATTTTACTTGGCTAATAAATGAGAAAATAGAGGGGGAAATGGACGTATATAAAAGGAAGAAAGGGAAAACATGGAATTAAAAAGTTAAATAAAATCTCAAGTCTAGGAAAAGGTGTGATAATAAGAACATGGATACCTGAGGATAAGTGGAAGAGATTCTGTGAGGAAATAAATGTTATTTTTTATATGAAGAAAATTACTAACAATATCCTCACACACAAATACATGAAAAATCCAGGCACAAAATATTATTTTTACAGGGGAAGGGGAATGAAAAATTATATTTCAGAAAAGGTATATATTAGAAATAAATAGAGATAGTCAAGGAATTATTTAAAAAATATAAAGGAAGTTGACTTACCTGTGCCAGATTTCATACTATATTACAAAGTGGCAACTATCAAAACAAGCTGATTCTGGCTAAGAAACAGAATAGTAGACCAATAGAATTAATTGGACACTCAATATGAAACGATAAATGATTAAAGTAACCTGGTATTTGACAAATCAAAAGATCCAAGCTTTTGGAAGAACTCATTATATGACAAGAACTGCTGGGAAAACTGGAAAACGGTTTGGCAGAAATAGGCATAGACCAACACTACATTCCATATGCCAAGGTAAAGTCAAAATGGATACATAATTTAAAAATAAAGAATGAAACCATAAGCAAATAGGGGAGCACAAAATAGTTTACTTGTTTGAAATATGGATGAGTGAAGGATTTAGGTCAAAACAAGACATACAGAATATTATGAGATATAAAATAGATAACTTTGTATTCATTAAATTAATAGATTTTGCACTAATAAAATCAATGATACCTAAACTAAAAGGCAAACAACAAACTGGGAAAAGATCTTTACAGCAAGTGTCTCAGACAAAAGCTTCATTTCTCAAATATATAGAGAACTGAGTCAAATTTATGTATTCCCCAGCTGACAAATGGTTAAAGGATATGAACATACCATTCTCATATGAAGAAATTAAAACTATTTTTAATCATATGAAAAATTTCTTGAAATCACTATTAATTAGAGAAATGCAAATTAAGACAACTCTGAGATATTACCTTATACCCACAGACTGGCTAATATTTCCAAAAAGGAAAATAACAAATGTTGGAGGGGATATGGAAAAATTTAGACACAAATTTACTCTTGGAGGAACTGTGAACTGATAGAATCATTCTGGGAAGCAATCTGGAACCCTGCCTAAAGGGCCATCACAATATTCATACTCTTTGATCCAGAAATACTTACTAAGTCAGTATCCCAGATATTAAAGATAGGGCAAAAGACCTTACATGCTCAAAAATATTTATAGAAGCTCTTTTTGTAGTAGAAAAGAACTAGAAACTGAAGGTATATCCATTATTTGGGAGAATGATTGAACAAGTTGTGGTATATGATTGTAATGGAATATTATACCATAAGAAATAACAAACAAAAAAATCTTCGCACTCAGAACATGGAAAGTCATATGAAATGATGTAAAGTGAAATGAGCAGAACCATGAGTGTTGTACAGTAACAACAATAATGAATCATTTCCAACTATAAATAACTTAATTATTATCAATAAGAGAAGAATCCAGGACAACTCTAAGGGATTCATAATGAAAAAGGATATCCATCACCAGAGATGAAGTCTGAGGGTAGAAGAAGCATACCATTATTCACCTCATTTCCTCCATTAATTTTTCTCTGATATAAGCAATATGTTTTGTTTCAAAACATGACTAACATAGAAATGCATACTAATTACATGATAATATATACAACCTTTATCATATTACCTCTCTTCTAGGGAAGGGAGTAAAGTAGTAGGGAAAAGATAAGTTTTGAAAAATGTCAGAAAAGAAATATTAAGTTTTATTGACATGTAATCTGGAAAATAATTAAATTAAAGAAATACAAAGAAAATACAAAACTAAGCCTCATAACTTAAAATGGGAATAGTCTAAATTGTCCAACAAAAGTAAATAGCAGTAGTTTGTATAAGAAAACAGAATCTCACTAATCTCTAGCCAACAAGTAACAAGTCTTAAAATTTAAGACATTTTCAGAATAAAAAATAAGGTCCTAGAAAATAATTCACCATGGATTTTTTCATTATTGCACCATACAAAAGAAGAGCAAAAATTCACCACATGAAAAGAGATAAGCAAGAAACCTATATTACAGTGAAATCAATCATAGACAAAATACCATATCAATATATTACTTCTAAATACCTTCATATCTAAATTTATAAAGCAAAGCAAAATAATTAATTATAAGACGTCATAGTAAAATAATGTTAATAGGATATTTCAGGGTCCCTTTCTCTTTGTGCACTGTAATAGAACAATAAACAAAAGGGAAAATAACAAATTGAACAAATAAGTAGAGGCATAATAGCAAAAATATATGCCTACTAAAGAATATGCAAATTTCTTAGAACTATATGAAAATTTAACACTAAAATGGCAATATACATGGACACAAAGTTATTAAGATCAATTTAATGAGGCAGAAAAGAAAAATGACAAATCTTGGAAGGGATATGGAAAAATTGGGACAGTAATATACTCTTGGTGGAATTGTGAACTGATCCAACAATTCTGAAGAGAAATATATAACTATTTCCAAAAGAATATAAAGCTATGCATACTCTTTGACCTGGCACATCACTACTATGTCTATATTCCAAAGACATTAAAGAAAAAGTGAAATGACATATATACAACATATTTATAGTAGTTCTTTTTCTGCTGGAAAAGAATTGGAAACTAAGGGGATGTCCCTTAATTGGGGGATGTTTGAATAAATTCTGGTATATGACTGTTAAGGAACACTATTGTATTATGTGTAAAGATGAGCTGGATAATTTTTTTTTAAATATATTTTATTTGATCATTTCCAAGCATTATTCGTTAAAGACATAGATAATTTTCTTTTCCTCCCCCACCCCACCCCCCATAGCCAACGCGTAAGTCCACTGGGCATTAGATGTTTTCTTGATTTGAACCCATTGCTTTGTTGATAGTATTTGCATTAGAGTGTTCATTTAGAGTCCATCCTCTGTCATGTCCCCTCAACCTCTGTATTCAGGCAGTTGCTTTTTCTCGGCGTTTCCACTCCCATAGTTTATCCTTTCCTTATGAATGGTGTTTTTTTCTCCTGGATCCCTGCAAGTTGTTCAGGGACATTACACCGCCACTAATGGAGAAGTCCATTACGTTCGATTATACCACAGTGTATTAGTCTCTGTGTACAATGTTCTCCTGGTTCTGCTCCTCTCGCTCTGCATCACTTCCTGGAGGTTGTTCCAGTCTCCATGGAACTTCTCCACTTTATTATTCCTTTTAGCACAATAGTATTCCATCACCAACATATACCACAGTTTGTTCAGCCATTCCCCAATTGATGGGCATCCCCTCGTTTTCCAGTTTTGGGCCACCACAAAGAGCGCAGCTATGAATATTTTTGTACAAGTCTTTGTGTCCATTATCTCTTTGGGGTACAGACCCAGCAGTGCTATGGCTGGGTCAAAGGGTAGATATTCTTTTGTTGCTCTTTGGGCATAGTTCCAAATTGCCCTCCAGAATGGTTGGATCATTTCACAGCTCCACCAGCAATGAATTAATGTCCCTATTTTGCCACATCCCCTCCAGCATTCATTACTTTCCTTTGCTGTTATGTTAGCCAATCTGCTAGGTGTGAGGTGATACCTCAGAGTTGTTTTGATTTGCATCTCTCTGATTATAAGAGATGTAGAACACTTCTTCATGTGCTTGTTAATAGTTTTGATTTCTTTATCTGAGAACTGCCTATCCATTTCCCTTGCCCATTTATCAATTGGAGAATGGCTTGATTTTTTGTACAATTGATTTAGCTCATTATAAATATGAGTAATTAAACCTTTGTCAGAGGTTTCTATGAAGATTTTTTCCCAATTTGTTGTTTCCCTTCTGATTTTAGTTATATTGGTTTTGTTTGTACAAAAGCTTTTTAGTTTGATGTAGTCAAAATTATTTATTTTACATTTTGTGATTCTTTCTATATCTTGCTTGGTTTTAAAGCCTTTCTCCTCCCAAAGGTCTGACATGTATACTATTCTATGTTTACCCAATTTACTTATGGTTTCCTTCTTTATGTTTAAGTCACTCACCCATTTTGAATTTATCTTGGTGTAGGGTGTGAGGTGTTGATCTATTCCTAGTCTCTCCCACACTGTCTTCCAATTTTCCCAGCAGTTTTTATCGAATAGTGGATTTTTGTCCCAAAAGCTGGGATCTTTGGGTTTATCGTATACTGTCTTGCTGAGGTCGCTTTCCCCCAGTCTATTCCACTGATCTTCCTTTCTGTTTCTTAGCCAGTACCAAATTGTTTTGATGACTGCTTCTTTGTAATATAGTTTTAGGTCAGGGACTGCAAGGCCCCCATCATGTGTGTTTTTTTTCATTATTTCCCTGGATATCCTTGATCTTTTGTTTTTCCAAATGAACTTTGTTATAATTTTTTCTAAATCAATGAAGAAGTATTTTGGTAGTTCAATGGGTATGGCACTAAATAGATAAATAAGTTTGGGTAGGATGGTCATTTTTATTATATTGGCTCGTCCTATCCATGAGCAGTTAATGTTTTTCCATTTGTTCAAGTCTAGTTTTAGTTGTGTGGCGAGTGTTTTGTAGTTGTGTTCATATAGTTCCTGTGTTTGTCTTGGGAGATAGATTCCTAGGTATTTTATTTTGTCTAAGGTGATTTTGAATGGGATTTCTCTTTCTAGTTCTTGCTGCTGAGCTGTGTTGGAGATATATAGAAAAGCTGATGATTTATGTGGGTTTATTTTGTATCCTGCAACTTTGCTAAAGTTGTTGATTATTTCAATTAGCTTTTTGGTTGAATCTCTAGGATTCTTTAAGTAGACCATCATGTCATCCGCAAAGAGTGATAACTTGGTCTCCTCCTTGCCTATTTTGATGCCTTCAATTCCTTTATCTTCTCTAATTGCTACTGCTAGTGTTTCTAGTACAATGTCAAATAGTAGAGGTCATAATGGGCATCCTTGTTTCACTCCTGATCTTATTGGGAATGCATCTAGTTTATCCCCATTGCAGATGATATTAGCTGTTGGTTTTAGATATATACTGTTTATTATTTTTAGGAATGACCCTTCTATTCCTATGCTTTCTAGTGTTTTTAATAGGAATGGGTGTTGTATTTTATCAAAGGCTTTTTCTGCATCTATTGAGATAATCATGTGGTTCTTGCTAGTTTGCTTGTTGATGTGGTCAATTATGTGGATGGTTTTCCTAATGTTGAACCAGCCCTGCATCCCTGGTATGAATCCTACTTGATCATGGTGAATGATCCTTCTGATCACTTGCTGGAGTCTTTTTGCTAGTATCCTATTTAAGATTTTTGCATCTATATTCATTAGGGAGATTGGCCTATAGTTTTCTTTCTCCGTTTTTGACCTGCCTGGTTTTGGAATCAGTACCATGTTTGTGTCGTAAAAGGAGTTTGGTAGAACTCCCTCTTTGCTTATTATGTCAAATAGTTTGTGTAGTATTGGGATTAACTGTTCTCTGAATGTTTGATAGAATTCACAGGTGAATCCATCAGGCCCTGGGGATTTTTTCTTAGGAAGTTCTTTGATGGCTTGTTGGATTTCAATTTCTGATATGGGATTATTTAGGAATTCTATTTCCTCTTCTGTTAGTCTAGGCAGTTTGTATTTTTGTATATATTCATCCATTTCTCCTAAATTGGTGTATTTATTGCCATATAATTGGGCAAAGTAATTTCTAATGATTGCCTTAATTTCCTCTTCATCAGAGGTGCTGTCCCCCTTTTCATCTTTAATGCTGTGAATTTGCTTTTCTTCCTTCCTTTTTTTAATTAGATTGACCAGTACCTTGTCTATTTTGTTTGTTTTTTCAAAGTACCAGCTTCTTGTCTCATTTATTAAATCAATAGTTCTATCACTTTCGATTTTGTTAATTTCTCCCTTAATTTTTAGGATTTCTAATTTGGTTTTCTGCTGGGGGTTTTTAATTTGATCGCTTTCCAGTTTTTTCATTTGCATTTCCAATTGATTGATCTCTGCTCTCCCTTGTTTGTTAATATAAGCATTCAGGGATATGAATTTACCTCTGATTACTGCTTTGGCTGCATCCCAAAAGGTTTGAAAGGATGTTTCGCCATTGTCATTTTCCTCGATGAAATTATTAATTGTTTCTATGATTTCTTCTTTAACTAAACGGTTTTGGAGTATCATATTGTTTAATTTCCAATTGGTTTTAGATTTGGTTTTCCATGTACCATTACTAATCATTATTTTTATTGCCTTGTGATCTGAGAAGGCTGCATTCATTATTTCTGCTTTTCTGCATTTGTGTGCTATGTTTCTGTGACCTAATGTATGGTCAATTTTTGTGAATGTGCCATGTGGTGTTGAGAAGAAGGTGTATTCCTCTTTATCCCTATTTATTTTTCTCCATATGTCTATTAATTCTAATTTTTCTAAGATTTCATTCACTTCTTTTACCTCTTTCTTATTTATTTTTTGATTTGATTTATCTAAATTTGATAATGGTTGGTTTAAGTCTCCCACTAGTATGGTTTTATTGTCTATTTCTTCCTTCAATTCTCCTAGTTTCTCCATTAGAAATTTGGGTGCTATATTATTTGGTGCATACATATTGATTAATGATATTTCCTCATTGTCTATAGTCCCTTTTAACAAAATATAATTACCTTCCCTATCCCTTTTGATCAGGTCTATTTTTGCATTGGCTTTATCGGATATCATGATTACCACTCCTGCCTTCTTTCTATCAGTTGAAGCCCAGAAGGTCTTACTCCATCCTTTAATTCTGACCTTGTGGGTGTCAACCCGCCTCATGTGTGTTTCTTGAAGACAACATATGGTAGGGTTTTGGATTCTAATCCATTCTGCTATTCGTCTACGTTTTATGGGTGAGTTCATCCCATTCACGTTCAAAGTTATGATTGTCATTTGTGGACTCCCTGGCATTTTGATTGCCTTCCCTAATTCTAACCTATTCTTCTTCGGCTCTACCTTTTAGCCCAGTGATTTACTTTGAAACAGTCCCCCTTGTCCCCTCCCTTGATGTTTCCCTTTTTAGTCCCTCCCTTTTTGTTCCCTCCCCTTCCCCCCTCTCTTTCCCTCCCTTTTTGTTCTCCCTCTCCCCCTCCCCCCCTTGGTTTTCCCTTCTCCTTACCCTTGTTGGGTAAGATAGAATTCAAGATCCCAATGGATCTGGATGTTTTTCCCTCTCAGAGTTGATTTCCCTGAGATTGAGGTTTAAGTAAATCCCCCCCCCCTCTCTTCCTCTCCTTCTTATAGGAGTTTTCTTCCCCTCCCCTTCCCATATGAATCTTTGTGTGAGAATGATTATTCTATTTGGTCTTTCTTTACCCCCTATTTATATATTACATTTTCCCCACATATTAGTATACATAGGTTGATATAAATGTAGTCCTTATAGAAGAGAGTTTGAGTAAAAGAAGAAGATAACATTTTCCCCTTTCCTTAATATTTACCTTTTCAGGTATTCCTTGCTCTTTGATTTTCGGTATCAAACTTTCCACAGAGCTCTGGTCTTTTCTTTGCAAAAAGTTGGAAGTCTTCTATTTTGTTGAATGCCCATACTTTCCCTTGGAAGTATATAGTCAGTTTTGCTGGGTAGCTGATTCTTGGTTGGAGACCCAGCTCTCTTGCCTTTCTGAAGATCATGTTCCATGCCTTACGATCATTCAGAGTAGAACTTGCAAGGTCTTGTGTGACCCTGATTGGCATTCCTTTATATCTAAATTGTCTTTTTCTGGCTTCCTGTAGGATTTTTTCTTTTGTTTGATAGCTTTGGAATTTGGCAATTACATTCCTGGGAGTTGTCTTTTGGGGATTTAGTGTAGAAGGTGTTCTGTGAGCTCTGTCAGTGGCTGTATTGCCCCCTTGTTCTAGAATCTCTGGGCAATTTTCTTTGATTATATCTTGTATCACCATGTCCAGTTTGGTGTTTATTTCTGGCTTTTCTGGGAGTCCAATTATTCTTAAATTATCCCTTCTCTCCCTATTTTCCAGATCTATCACCTTGTCGGTGAGATATTTTATGTTCTCTTCTAATTTCTTGGTATTTTGGCTTTGCTTTATTGATTCTTGCTCTTTTACACGATCGTTGTCTTCCAGCTGCCTGATTCTGGCCTTTAAAGCCTGGTTTTCTTTTACAGTTTGGTCAAACTGGTTTTGTAGATGCGTGAATTTCTTTTGCATTATTTCCAACTTTTCCTCCCAGAAGGCTTCCATCTTTTTGGTCATTTCTGATTCAAATTCTTCATAGGTTTGTGGAGAGTTTCCATTTCCTTTGGAAGGTTTTAGAGCATTTTCTTTTATATTATCTTCTATCTGCTCTGTATTTTGTATTTTGGCTCCATAGAATGTGTCCAAAGTCGCCCCTTTCTTCTTATTTTTCTTGGTATTTTGGGGCTTCTGTGCTTCTGTGGAGTTTTCCATCTCTGAATGTGGAGGATTGGCTTTTCTTGTCTCTGTCTGGTGTTCAGAGGCTTTAGTCCTGGGCAGATGGTATTATGACTTTCCCTGGGTTAAACTGAATATGCCTCACTGGAACTGGAATGGAAGGGTCGGACCACGTTGCTTTCAGGAAGTTGCCTTCAGAATTGCTGGCCGTGAGGCTGTTTCGTCGGCCTGCGGGGGATGGGCTGCAGCTAACCCAAGCTCAGAGAGCAAGGACTTTCACTGAGACTTGGATAGCAGGATCCAGCCCGTGAGGCTGTCTTGCCCGCCCTGAGGGTTGCTGTTGTTTCGACCAGCTCTCTGCAGCGGAAGCCCCAGGCAGTAACTTTCACCGGGACTCTAGAAGGCCCTGAGGGTTCTGCTCTCTGAGCCCAGCCGGCAGGGCTGCGGCTTCCGGGAGCCTTGGACTCTGCGCTCCTACCCCTGAGGTCCGAGGGATCTCGGGTTCTGGCTTTTGAGGGGAGCCGTACCTTTTGAACCGGGTCCAGGTCCAGGAGGAGGGTTCCCAGGGTCTGTGCTGTTGATCGTTTTGAATTTCGGCACCTTAGGAGCTTATCGTTTGAGATCGGTCGGGAAGGTTTTTCCGGAGATCTGAACTTGAGCTTTCTCTAAGCCGCCATCTTAACCGGAAGTCCCAGTAGTTCGAGCAGGATAATTTTTAAAAAACCTGGAGAGACTTATATGAAATGATGCAAAGTGAAGTGAGCAGAACCAGTAGAACATTGTACACAGTAATAGCAACATTTTAAGAAAGACCAACTGGAAATGACATATCTACTCTGATCAAGACAATGATATAAGACAATTCTGAAGACCTTATGATGAAAAATTCTATCAACCACTAGAGAAAGAACTAATGGAGAGTGAATGTAGATCCAAGCATACTTTTAAAAAATCTTTTATGTGATCTGTGCTTTCTTTTGTAGTGTTCATAATATGGAAATATGTTTTGCAGGACTTAACATATATAATTTATATCAAATTGCTGCCCTTTTCAAGGAGACAGAAGGAAGGTTAGAATTTGGAACCCAAAATACAAAAAATGTTAAATTTGTAACATGTAACTGAGAAAAAATAAGATAAAGAGTAGGGCAGAAAAAGCAAATATTTCCCTAAAAATAAGAAAATAAACTAATAATTTCTGGAAAAATAAATAAAAGGCAGACTCAAAAGGAAACTAAATAATAGATCCTAATGAATGAACATGTTAATGAAAAAAAACTATAAGAGAAAATGATAAATCAGCACACCAAAATTTCTGGAATCTATCTATCTATCTATCTATCTATCTATCTATCTATCTATCTATCTATCTATTTCTCTATCTATCTATCTATTTATCTATCTATCTATCTATCTATCTATCTATCTATCATCAATCTGTCTATCTATTTATCCATTATATGATATCTTCCTTACAATGATGTATTAATGAGAAAGAAAAGAGGTGAATAAATAAATTTAAAAAAACAAGTATAAAATTACAATGTCAACAAATAATCAATAAATGTGTTAAATGTCTATTATTTACTAGGTATAGTGCTAAGTACTATAGGACACACAAAAAGGCTAAGATAGTTCCTGTTTTCAAGGAGCTCACAAACTAAAGGAGAGAAATGAAGATAACAAATATGTATAAAGAAGGTATATATTGGTTAAATAAGAAATAACTAAGAGAGAAGGTATAAGAACTAAAAGTTTGTGGAAGTCTTCCTATATATTTTGGAATTTTAGTTGGGACTTGAAGGAAGCCAGCAAAGTCAGTTGGCCGAGATGAGAAATGAGAGCATTACAGACCTGAGGGACAACTTGGGAAAATTCATAGAGTTAAAATATGAAATGTCAATGAAAATTTAAAAAATCCTGAAAATATTGAAAATTAATGAAGATATAAATAAGTAGAAAGTCATAGACTATAGAAATGATAAAAAATGCTAAAATGTGATTCCTTGAAAATATTATAAATATTTTATGTTTAGCTAGTCATATTAAAAATGTAGGAGAGAAAATCCAATCAGCAAAATAGATAATGAGCAAGGTGAAAGGTTAGCAAAACTAGAATTTTTTAAAACCCTTACCTTCCATCTTGGAATCAATACTCTGTATTGGTTCCAAGGCAGAAGAGTGGTAAGGGCTAGGCAATGGAGGCTAAGTGACTTGCCCAGGGTCACACAGCTGGGAAGTGTCTGAGGTCAGATTGAACCTAGGACCTCCTGTCTCTAGGCTTGGCTGTCAATCCACTGAGCTACCCAGCTGCCCCCCAAACTAGAAATTTTTAAAAAGTCAGAACCCACTATGAAAAAGGAAATGGAGAAATCATTTTAAATGTATAAAATAGTCAAACTAACAAAAGATTAAATAGAAATATTAAATAACAAAATATAAAAATTAAATAGAAATAGCTTATAGCTATAAATATGAAAGGAAAAAATAGAAGTAAAACATGGATGTACCTTCTCATTGTAATTACTTAACATAGCTTTAGAAATGTTAGCAATGAGAAGATAATAAAGGCATAAAAGTTAGTAAAAAGAAGGTCAAGCTATCCCTATTTGCTAATTACATGTTTTCCTAATAAAATCCTGGGGGGGGATCAAGAATTTCTAATTGAGATACTTAATAATTTTAACATCATTGACAGCTATGATACAAATTATTGAAATTATTTAAAAATCTATATAAAAGAGGGTAACTATGTAGTTAAGTGGATTGAGTTAACTCAGAGATGGGAGTTTGTGAGTTCAAATGTAGTCTCAGACACTTCATAGCTGTGTGACCCTGGGCAAGTCACTCAAACTCTCCTTGCCTAGCTCTTACCAGTCTTTTGCCTTGGAACCAATAAGCAAATGGTTCTAAGAATGGAAGGTGAGGGTTTAATTTTTTAAAAATCTATATAAGAAAATCTAAGAGTAAATAATAGAAAGGGAAATACTATTTATAATAACAAAATGTTTAAAGGGATGCAACTATCAAGCAACACAAAATATTTATAAAAAGAAAATTATAAAATACTCTATAAAGGAAAAAAGAATAAATTAAAGAACTAGAGGAATTTTTCTTTATCATGGCTTGGACATGCCAATATTAAAAAAATGATATTAACAAACTTAATTAATATTTATATATGTATATATTCCAAACATACTATAACAATACTTATCTGTAGGAAAAAATAATCTAGAATCTGAAGGGAAAAGTGAATATTTTTTTAATTTTTTAAAAAATTTAGACTATATTTGCATGGTTACAAGATTCAGAATTCCCCCCCCTGCCCCCACCTCAAGCTCTTTTCTGCCTCCTCCCAAAGCTGACAAGCAGTTCCACTACATTATACAGGTATCACTGTTCAAAACCTATTTCCATGTTATTCATATTTTCAGTGGAGTGATCCTTTAACCTTAAAATCCTAATCATATCCCTATCAAACCACATTTATCGATCATATGTTTTTCTTCTGCATTTCTGGTTCCACAGTTCTTTCTCTGAATTTGCATAGCATTCTTCCTCATAAATACATCTGGATTGTCCTGGATCACTGCATTGTGAGTAGCAAAGTCAGTTACATTTGATTTTGCTACAATGTATCAGTCTCTGTGTACAATGTTCTCCTGGTTCTTCTCCTTTCACTCTGCATCAGTTCCTGGAAGTCTTTCCAGTTCACATAGAATTCATCCAGTTCATCATTCCTTTCAGCTCAATAATATTTCATCATCAAAATATACCACAATTTATTCAACCATTCCACAATCAATGGATACCCTTTCATTTGTAAGTTTTTTGCCACCATAAAGAGCATGGCTATAAATATTTTTGTACAAGACTTTTTCCTTATTTCTCTTTGGGGTACAAAACCAGTAGTAGTTTGCTGGGTCAAAGGGTAAGCATTCTTTTAAAGCCTTTTGCCCATAGTTCCAAATTGGCCTCCATAATGGTTGGAGCAATTCACAACTCCACCAGCAGTGTATTAGTGTCCCAATTTTGCCACATCCCCTCCAAAATTTATTTCTTTCCTTTGCTGTCATATTGGCCAATTTGCTAGGTATAAAGTGGTACCTCACGGTTGTTTTAATTTGCATTTCTCTAATCAAGAGGGATTTATAACACTTTTTCAGGTGTTTATTGATAGTTTTTATTTCATCATGTGAAAATTGCCTATTCCTATTTCTTGACCATTTGTTTATTAGGGAATGAGTTGATTTTTTTTTTTGTAAATATGACTTAGTTCCTTATATATTTGGGAAACTAAACCTTTGTCAGACAGTTTTCTTTTTTTTTGTTGTTGTTGCTTTCCTTCTAATTTTGGTTATATGGGTTTTGTTTGCAAAAATCTTTTTTATTTTGATATAATCAAAGTCATTCATTTTATATCTTGTAATTTTCTCTCTCTTGCTTGATCCTAAATTCCTTCCTTTCCCAGAGATCTGATAAGTATACTATTCTATATTCACCTAATTCATTTATGATTTCACTCTTTATATTTAAGTCATTTACATATTTTGAATTTATCCTGGTATAGGATGTGAGATGTAATCTACACCTAATTTTTCTTATACTGTTTTCCAATTTTCTCAGCAGTTTTTGTCAAATGGTGAGTTCTCCCAAAATCTGGTATCTTTAGTTTTATAGGGCATGAGTTTTCTGAGGTCATTTACCCCAAGTCTATTGCATTTATCCAGCTTTCTGCATCTTAGCCAATACCATATTGTTTTGATGACCATTGCTTTAAAATACAGTTTAAGATCTGGTACTGCTAGGCGCCCATCCTTCATATTTTTTCATTATTTCCTTGATATTCTTGATCTTTTGTTCTTCCAGATGAACTTTGTTATATTTTTTCTAATTCTATAAGAACGTTTTTGGTAGTTTAATAGTTTATAGCACTGAATAAATAGATTATTTTGGGTAGAATTGTCATTTTTATTATGTTACCTCATCCTACCCAGGAGCAATTAATGTCTTTTCCAATTTTTTAGATCTAGTTTTTACTGTGTGACAAGTGTTTTGTAGTTGGTTTCATATAATTCCAATGTTTGTTTCAGAAGAGAGATTCCTAATTATTTTATATTGTGTAGAGTGATTTTAAATGGAATTTCACTTTCTAACTCCTGCTGCCTGGATGTGTTGGAAATATATTTAAATGCTGATGATTTATGTGGGTTTATTTTGTATCCTGTAACTTTGCTAAAGTTGTTAATTATTTCCACTAGCCTTTTACTTGATTATATGGGGTTCTTTAAGTAGAACATCAGATCATCTGCAAAGAGTGATAGTTTAGTTTCCTCTTTGCCTACTTTAATCCCTTCAATTTCTTTTTTCTTCTCTAATTGCTATAGCTAGTGTTTCTAGAACAATATTAAATAATACAGATGGCAATAGGCTTCCTTGCTTCACTCCTGATCTTTTTGGGAAGGCTTCTAACTTGTCTCCATTGCGGATTATACTTGCTGATGGTTTTAAATATATATTGTTTATTAGTTTTGAGGAATAACGCTTCTTGAATATTTTTCTTTACACAATATTGTTATAAGTGATAACTTTCTGGGAAGGCAGTGGGAAGGATGCTGGGAGGGATTTTGAAGACAAAACCATAAATTACAAGAAAAAGTGTGTTTTATAAAGAAAATGAATTGAGCCCCCTTAGTTACTACTTTCTTCTTATGAAATACTTTACATAATTAATTTATACTTTTTTGTTTACTCACCTGTATGTTTTCTACTATAAGAAGGAAATTTAATTAAGCAGCTTTTTATTTGTATTTGTTTAATAATTCCTTTAGTTTAATACCTTGTAACTGTGTGATTTGTAGTAAAACTATAGTCCAAGGCAAGTGTCTGTATATGTAATCAGATGAAGAATGCAGATCCAAAATATTATGTTATTAATTAAAGGGGTTAAAATCTTAAGTGTGTGTGTTACAATATTAATCATAAGTGAGTCACTATGCTCATTCTAGGTATGTGAATGTATTTTATAATATATCTTATATCAAACTAATTCATGGAAGAAACTATAGAGACCAGAAGGTCATCCAAACATCATGGAGGTCAGGGGCCCTCAGAGGGCTCATGGGAACTGAGAATTTCTCAGAAATGGGGGGGACTGAAATGTCCTCAAGAAAGAATGACATGTAAAGTGTTCTGACTGTCCATGATCTATAAATCCCTATTTCTTGTGTCAAGTAACCCCTGAAAGTATTCCCTCAACCATTCTGTAAATTCCTCTTTGTGCCCTTAAAAACCTTTCAATGTCAATGATAAGATTCAGTTGGGGTATCTGCAGATCTCTAACTTGTTTGCCTTGACCACCAAATAAAGTCAGGCTTTGCTCAGAGACTGTCTTGCTTTTACCCTTGGTAGGAGGTGAACTCCTTAGTGTCCACTAATTTCTTTAATACTTTCTTTAAAATTTTCAATGGTCTTAGAGGGGGAATCTTACATGATACAGTGACCCAGAAGTCACAATTATGAACCACTATTAGATTTTTAAAGAAAATTATATATTATATACAGAATTATCAATAGATTTTCTGAGCAAACAATCCATATATGCAAATATACTCTTGTTTATAAATTATATTAAACTTTATAATAACAATGATAAGAGCTAATAATAGAATATTTATATCACTTTGAGATTGCTTTTCATATGGCATTTCATTTTATTTTTACAACAATCTGTCTGATCCAGGTTCTGTTATTTTCACTATTTTACAGATAAAGTATACACACTTAAATGACTCACCCAGGGTAACAACAAAATTAGCCTATGAGAGGCAGGGTTTGAAATCAGGTATTTCTGAATTCAAATCCAGCCCAGCTACATCATAAATGACAATGTTCCTTACAAAAAATAAGCAAATATATAATTTTAAAAAGCATGAGAAAAGATGAAATAATTTTTTATTCACAAATCAATAGGAATTCACTGACAGTTTTTTTCCTTAAAGTAGTGATATGATAAGAACTGCTTTTTGGGAAAATACTTTTCTTTTTCACCTATAAGAATAAGCTTTGGAATCTTAGAGAGACTTGAGACAATTTTAAAGTGGTTTGGAAAAATCACAACCCATTCATAACTGCTTGTGTTATTCATTCTTTGCCTTAAAAATGTAAAGGGAGGAGCAGGGCCCTAACTTATCATTTACTATTCTAAACATGAAGTCATTACTCTGAGGGTCATCTGCTTTAACTAAGCCATGATATAGGGCAGTGATGGTGAACCTGTTAGGGATTTGAGTGTCCAAACTGCAACCCTTAAGTCACATGTGAGCCCCCACTTTACACCAGACACAGGAGGGAAGGAATGCTTGCTACCATTGGGCTGCTGGACAGAGGGATGAGTGAATTGAGAAAGATACATGTCAGGAGAGGAAAGGAAGTGTCTCCTCCAACCAACCAAGATCTAAGAAATAGTTGGGCATCCTACGGTGGGGGATAACTTGACTCTGCTACAGATGCTACAGATTCCTAGGTAGATTATTTTCTAACTGTTCCAATGACTGGATGCTTTTTAAATTGTTAGAATGCTGGCAGTTTGCACAAAAGAATTTCTCTTTCACAGGATGGTGGATGAGTTGGAGGATAACTGTTGGTGTGCTTATGCTGGATACAGACTCCAGAATCAATTATTGGGGATTTAAATACCTGGTGATCAAAACAAGATTCCCACTTTAACAACTACTGATATAATTGATGGATGGCTAGCTTTGGAAATGGTTAGATTTCAGTTCAGTTTCTATCTCCTGAATGTGTGACCCTGGTAAATTCCTATAAACTTTCAATGTTGAAGGAAATTTCCTATATAGGCTATAAATTGCAAAGCAGGAGCTCATCTGAATTGGTTGAGGGGTTTTCTCAGTGGTAGATCCCAATGCCAATGCAATGATAGGTACGGTCTATAAAAGTAAAAAAATTAAAACCTTGAGGACTTCAGTACCTTGCATAAAGTAGATACTTAATAAATATTACTGAATTGAATATTTGAACCTGAGTAAGTCACTTACTACTGTTTCACTCATTTTTCTCATACAGAAGAAGATTTAAAGCAAGATTTGAGGTGTGCCTTAATTCAAGAATTTGTATAGGCAGAAGTGAGGTTATGATTAAAAGGGGGAAAGGCTGGTGTTAACCTAGGATAGAGAAAAGATCATCCTGATGAATGGAGAGTTTATGACAGACAGCTTAGGGAAAAAGTTGGAAACTGTTTATTACAAATACCCA
Organism: Monodelphis domestica; assembly: GCF_027887165.1. NCBI lineage: Eukaryota > Metazoa > Chordata > Mammalia > Didelphimorphia > Didelphidae > Monodelphis > Monodelphis domestica. The sequence goes on from NC_077231.1 coordinate 128,129,616, forward strand.
TTGATGACCTTATTAAAACTATTATTGTAAAATAAAGTGTAATTATATTATTTGATTGATCCCAAGAACAAATTCTCAAAATAGTAAATGAGATAACTCACACTGGGTTTTCTCAATTTTCTCTGTAAAAGAAGAGAATGCATCTTTTTTATTAGTGAAACTACTTCTTTGAAACAAGCTGGGATAATTATTATAAATGTAAGCCTTTGATAATATTATTCAGTGATATAAATTTAATTCAATTTATCTAAAATTATTAAGTGCCTACTATATGAAAGCTACTCAGTCTCTGGAGCACTAACAACAAAACAAAATAATTTTCAAGAAGCTTACAATGGATGGATGCAACATGTCCCTGCAGACAATTAATAAGTAGCAGTTTCTGGGGGTAGACAACACTAGGTTGTCTTGATGAAAAAAAAAAAGACTTAATGAATCTTAATAGTGGCACTTTAACTGAACCTAGGTGGGTAAAGTAACACTTTAAGGTACTGCTTTTCTTATGGACCATTTGTTGCTGATTTTTCTGTTTAGCCTAATCACAGTTACAGTCTTTATGACAGTGTTTCTGAGACAATTGCTCATTTTTAATGTGAGAAGTTCACTAGAGAGATGTGGATATCAGAACTCTTATGATTAAGGAATGAATGTAACTCATCTGATTATAGATTGAAGATGTAAATTTGCTTACAGACCCAAAGCTTAGATGACATCTTTCTTTTAAAGGATCCATAATCTGTACTCAGAAAGATAAGGGGAAAGAGAGAGGAGTGAAATGAAAAATTTCATATCTGAATCAATTAAATTTAAAGCTGGAAATGACAAATATTATAGCTGTTGAAGAGTAAGTTCATGTAAACAGCACAGTTTGAATGGAGATAATGAGAGAAGTCATTTTGTGAATTGATGTCATGCCCAAAGATATGTTAGTGAAATGCAACACATATCAGCATCCTAGTATTTTAAGCTTTTTTAGTTAACATCGAAACAGTACTCTTCATGGAAATTTTATGTACAATTTCTGAGGCAAAAAAGGACAAAATTCAGAGTCACCAGGTTATGAGTTACCATAAGTAATTACTTTCCCTCACTAATATACTTCCTTTTCAGGTTTCCAAAAATGTATACCCATTCCCCTTCTGATATTGAATGGAATGGTAGGGGAATGTAACAAAGGTTCATGAATTCATTGTGATATATTTGTTGTCCCCAAATATCTTTAAAAACATGAATATATATGATGAATTTATTTTTCTTTTTTCTTGAAGTTAAATGAATTATTTTTAAGATTAAAAGTATCATAACTGTGAATGGCTAGTGTTTGTAAAAGGAAACAAAGTGGTAGGGATTTGATAGAAGTGGTGAGTAGATGAGGGAAAATATTCCTCCCTCAATAGAGTTACTCCTTGGATCTCAATAGTATTTAAATTTGATTAAAAGGAGATCATCTTCTTTTAGATACTCAGACCTTCCAGAGTCAGAGCACTTATATGACAGGTATAAGACATCATATGCTGTGTACTGAACTCATACACAAATTAAACATGCATTAGGTGGGGAAATCAGCTTTTAGGTTGGGTAGAACTTAAGCATAAGAAAATGGATAATATGAAATACCTCTGCAAAGATGAGTGAGAACAAGATCATGCCAGGCTATAGTGCTTTTTTATTATATTCCAAATTTAAAGACAGCTACTATTGAGTTCTAAGTACACAAATTAGACAATTTTTTTTCAGAATAAAAATTCAGTAATTAGGAAGTGGATTGGAGAAAGAAAAAAAATGAAAATAGGAGATGAATTAAGAAACAACCATAATAGTCCAAGCAAGAGTAATGAGATCTTGATTTAATGTAATGACATAGAAAGTGGAAAAAAGGAGATAAATTTAATGTTTGTGGAAATAGAATTGGTCAGGCTTGGCAACTGATTATCTATTTTGAGTTGATGAAGTATTAAGGGTCAAAAATGATTTCAAAGTTTATAACTTGGGTTATTAGAAAAATTGAGCTATACTCAATAGAAAAAGGCAAGGTAATCGTAAGAATTACAGAACTTGAGCATTGGAAGGTAACTAAACAGACACTGAGCACAACCTGTTCACAGAAAAAAAAAACCCTAACATAATCTTTCCATTAAGTCATTAATTGGCCTCTGCATGAAGTTACCAAGAAGAGAGAATACATTAAGTAGCCGATTCCACTATGGGATAGCTCCAATTATTAGGGATTGTTTCTTAACATTACACTTAACTTCGCCCCTTTGAAAATATTTATACAATCACAAAGCATTTCCTAGGATAGGCAAATATCAATTATATTGAAGATAATTCTCACCTTGGAAAAGTGAAATAGGAAGAGCAGAGGAAAATTCTGACCAAGAGTCAATGGTCTGGCAAAGCTCAATAATCAAGTGTGATTGTTACTTAGCTTCTACATTTATTTAGTAGCTTCTGAGAGGACAGATCCTTGCTTCTAACAACATCCCCTTTTTAATTCAAAGGAGATCAAATGAGGGATTGGGATAAAAGGTGATCAAATGAGATAATATTTTTAAAAATTGCTTAGCACAGTGCCTGGCACAAGGTAGGAATTATAGAACACATATTATCTACCCCCTTCCATAATTCAAACATGACTTGAATTTGTGATTAACATTTTCTATTAATTGAAGGATTAGTCTTTCATTGTACACTACTAATTCTAAGATGTTAATGGAATATTTGAGTAAACAAATCAACTAAATTTATATTTAACAATATTTGGATGATATTGACTTATTTGGAGGCTTCTGGAAGGTTTAAAAATCACCCCAGAAGTTTGGATAATTTTTAATTTCCATCTTAGTTTTAGAAAGTGGAAAAAAAGAACCACCAATCACTTTCTTAATTTTCTTTCTTGTACCCTAACATATGTTAGCATGCCTATGTTCATACAATGTTGAACTGGTTAAACTAGGCAATGGGATCAGATACCCCAGGGAAGGAGAGACACCTGGAGATTTGATCTACATGACTATTTATAAGCTTTGCAAGAAAAATTACAGAAATATGTGCAATTGGTTATTGGAGTCCAGTAGACTGTGGGGTACCTTCACTTATAGCAGTGATCTCAGAAGGGGAGAAAGCAGGGTTGGTACATAGAGGGAGAAGAGGAAAATGCTGACAACTGTCAGCTCCTTGCATGTAGCAAAATTTCCCATGCACAATCAGCTCGGTTCTATCTTCAGATGAAGATTGGACTTGTGCTGTTGGAGCTTGGGCATTTTATTTTTCATTGGGGCTTGTCAGGACAATCGCTTACACTTACACTCGTTTTATTTTTCCATGGCACTGGACGTTAATGAAATCAATACTGAGACAATCTAAGCAGTAACAATCTAGAAATAAATTCCATCTGATGGAACCTTCAGTTATTGCATTTGGAAACATTATCTTAAAATAATATTTTTTTAAATAAATATTAGCATGCATAATTTTTCAACAGTTAGCAAAGTTAAGAAAAAAAAGTGTGCTGATAAAGATAAACAAAAAATAACTGTAGCTGCTTCAAAAAGTTCCACAAATTACAAATACCTGAATGAAGCAACATCTTTGGCATAGAAAAAAAGTTGACTGTCAAATTCTTTAAGGATACTTAAAAATGTCTAAAATTTGCTTCAAAATAGTAATTTTATTAATTGTTGCATTGAGTATTTTTAATAAATAAAATTTCTACTATACTTGGCCCAATGATGTGTTTTTTATTTTGCTAGTGGAATGTGTGATTCAAGTTCTGATTCTCTAATATTTTTGTTTATGATTGGAGATACTTTGGTTTTATCAACTTAAACCTAATCATTTTAGGGTATTAATTATGCACCACTATGAAAAAAGCTTGGAGATTTTTCTACCTCAAAAGCTACTATTTTATTTTTAATTGAAAATTTTTAATTTAATTAAGTAATTGAGAATATTTTCCCATGGTTCCATGATTCATGTTATTTCCCTCCCCTTTCCACCTCCCCCCAAAACCCCCCAATAGCCAATACACAATTCCACTGAGTTTTACATGTATCATTGATCAAGATCTATTTCCATATTATTGACAATTAAACTAGGGTGATCATTTAGGGTCTACATCCCTGACCATATTCCCATCAACCTATGTGATCAAGCAGTTGTTTTTCATCTTTCTTTCTACTCTCATAATTCTTCCTCTGGAGGTGGATGGCGTTCTTTCTCATAAGTTCCTCAGAATTGTCCTGGGTTATTGCATTGCTGCCAGTAGAAAAATCGATTACATTCAATTGTACCACAGTGTATCAGTCTATGTATAATGTTTTCCTAGTTCTGCTCCCTTCACTCTGCATCAGTTCCTAGAGGTCATTCCAATTCACACGGAATTATTCCTTTTCAGTTCATTATTCCTTTTAGCAAAATAGTATTCTATCACCAACAAATACTATACTTTGCTCAGCCATTCCCCAATCAAAGGACATCCCCTCATTTTCCAATTTTTTGCCACCACAAAGAACATGGCTATAAATATTTTTGTACATGTCTTTTTCCCTAGGAACTCTTTGAGGTATAAATGAAGCAGTGGTATATCTGGATCAAAGGGCAGGCAATAATTTAAAGGCCTTTGGGCATAGTTCTAAATTGCCATCCAGAACGGTTGGTTCAATTCACAACTCCAGCAGCAATGCATTAATATCCCAATTTTGCCACATCACCTCCAACATTTATTACTTTCCTTTGCTATCATATTAGCCAATCTGCTAGGGGAGAGGTGGTACCTCAGAGTTGTTTTGATGTGCATTTCTATAATTATAAGAGATTTAGAACACTTTTTTCATGTGTTTATTGATAGTTTTGATTTCTTTATCCGAAAATTGCCTATTCATGTCCTTTACCCATTTTATCAATTAGGGAATGATTGATTTTTTGTATAATTGATTTAACTCCTTATATATTTGAATAATTAGCCCTTTGTCAGAATTTTTGTTAGAAAGATTTTTTCCCCAATTTGTTGCTTCCATTCTAATTTTGGTGGCATTGGTTTTATTTGTACACAACTTTTTAAATTTAATGTTATCAAAATTATTTATTATATATTTTATAATTTTTTATAACTCTTGCTTGGTCTTAAAATCTTTCCTTTCCCAAAGATCTGACAAGTATACTATTCTGTGTTCACCTAATTTGCTTATAGTATCCTTCTTTATATTCAAGTCATTCACCCATTCTGGATTTATCTTGCTGTAGGGTATGAGACATTGATCTAAACCTAATCTCTTTGGAGGGCAGAGTCAAGATGGCAGCATAGAGGCAGCAAAAGTTCAGACCTCTGAAAACCCTTCCTCACCAATTAAAAACAAAATGCTCCTAGGGGACAGAGCTAAGAAACCCTCCTGCTGGACTCAACTTAAAAGGTACACCCCTCAAAAAAGCCTGAATTCAAGAACACTAGGGTTTAAGGGGAAGGAAGAAGGAAGGTACCAGGACCTCCCCCCACAGTACTGAGCTTCCATCACTGTCTGGAATCTCTGGGTGGGCAAGGGCGCAAGTTTGGAGGGAGTACTTTGCAGGCAAAGCTGTGCACTAGCTGTAGCCATTAGAGAAGAAAGAGGAATTGAAGGTATTAAAATAGTCAACGAGGAAACAAAGCTATCACTCTTTGCAGATGATATAATGGTCTCCTTAAAGAATCCTAGAGGATCAACTAAAAAGCTAGTTGAAATGATCAACAAATTTAGCAAACTTGCAGGATACAAAATAAACGCATATAAGTCATCAGCATTTCTATATATTTCCAACACAGCTCAGCAGCAAGCATTCAAAAGAGAAATTCCATTTAAAATCACCCTAGACAATATAAAATACTTAGGAATCCATCTGCGGGGACAATAACAGGAACTATATAAACACAGTTACAAAACACTCTCCGCACAATTAAACCTAGATCTAAACAATTGGAAAAACATTAATTGCTCATGGATAGGACAAGCTAACATAATAAAAATGAAAATCATACTGAAATTAAATTACATATTTAGTGCCATACCCATTGAACTAAGAAAAACAACAACAAAAAACTTTTTTTTTAATTGAACAAGAAAAAACCATAACAAAGTTCATTTGGAAGAATAAAAGATCAAGGATGTACAGGGAAATAATGAAAAAAAAATGCGAAGAAAGGTGACTTTGCAGTCCCAGATCTCAAACTATACTATAAAGCAGTGGTCATCAATACCATATGGTACTGGCTAAGAGCCAGAAAGAAGGATCAGTGGAATAAACTTGGGCTAAGTGGCCTCAGTAAGACCGTCTATGATAAGCCCAAAGATCCCAGCTTTTGGGATCAAAATCCACTATTTAATAAAAACTGCTGGGAAAATTGGAAGACAATATAGGAGAGATTAGGTTTGGATCAACATCTCACACCCTACACCAAGATAAAATCAGAATGGGTGAATGACTTGAACATAAATAAGGAAACTATAAGTAAATTAGGTGAACAAAAAAATAGTATACATGTTAGATCTTTGGGAAAGGAAAGACTTTAAAGCCAAGCCAGACCTAGGAAAAAATCACAAAATTTAAAATAAATAATTTTGATTACATCAAATTAAAAAGATTTTGTACAAAGAATATCAATGCAACCAAAATGAGAAGGGAAACAACAAATTGGGAAACAATCTTCATGACAAAAACCTCTGACAAAGGTCTAATTATTCAAATTTATAGAGCTAAATCAATTATACAAAAAATTAAGCCATTCTCCAATTGATAAATGGACAAGGGACATGAATGGGCACTTTTTCAGTTAAAGAAATCAAAACTATTAATAAGCACATGAGTAAGTGTTCTAAATCTCTTATAATCAGAGAGATGCAAATCAAAACAACTCTGAGTTATCACCTCACACCTAGCAGATTGGCTAACGTGACAGCAAAGGAAAGTAATGAATGCTGGAGGGGATGTGGCAAAGTTGGGACATTAATGCATTGCTAATGGAATTGTGAATTGATCTAACCATTCTGAAGGGCAATTTGGAACTATACTCAAAGGGTGCTAAAAGACTGTCTGCCCTTTGATCCAGCTATTGCAGTGCTAGGTTTTTACCCCAAAGAGATAAGGAAAAATACATGTACAAGAATATTCATAGCTGAGCACTTGGTGGTGGCAAAATATTGGGAAATAAGGGAATGCCCTTCAATTGGGGAATGGCTGAACAAATTGTGGTATATGTTGGTGACAGAATACTATTGTGCTCAAAGGAATAATAAAGTGGAGAATTCTATGTGAAGAGGAACAACCTGCAGGAATTGATGGAGAATGAAAAGAGCAGAACCAGGAGACCATTGTACACAGAGTCTGATACACTGTGGTACAATAAAATGTAATGGGCTTCTCCATTAGTGGCAATACAATGATCCTGAACAACCCAGAGGGATCTGTGAGAAAGCACACTTATCCACATTCAGAGGAAAAACTGTGGGAGTAGAAATAACGGAAAAAAATGGGTCCAGTAGCATATGATTGGAGATGGATACTTGAAATGAACATCCTAGTGCAATCATCAACAACATGAAAATAGGTTCTGATCAAGGAGACGTGTAATACCCTGTGAAATTGTGTATTGGCTATGGGAAGGGGGAGGGGAGGGGAGTAAGGGAAAGAATATGATTCTTGTAACTAAAGAATAATATTCTAAATTGACTAAATTAAAAAAAAATAAACCCAATCTCTCCCATACTGTTTTCCAATTTTCCCAGCACTTTTTGTCAAGTAGTGGATTTTTTCCCCCCAAAGATAGGTCCTTTGGATTTATTATAGACTGTCTTGCTGAGGTCACTTTCCCCAAGTCTATTCCACTGGTCCTCCTTTTTGTCTCTTAACTAGTACCACATTTTTTGTAATTTGTAATTTTTATTTTTAATTTCAAACATTGTTCCTTGGTTACAAAAATCATTTTCTTTTCCTTCCTCCCCTTCCCTCACCGCTCCCATATCCATCATGCAGTTTGACTGGGTATAGCATGTATTCTTGATCATAACCTCTTTCCATGTTGTTGGTATTTGCAATAGGATGTTCATTTGGAGTCTATTTCCTCATTCATATCCCTTTCAATCCATGTCATTAGGCAGTAGTTTTTCTTTTGTGTTTTTCCTCCACAGTTTTTCCTCTGGATGTGAATAGTGTTCTTTCTTCTGTACCCCTTTGGGTTGTTGAGGATTGATGCATTACCACTAATGGAGAAGTCCATTACATTCGATTCTACCACAGTGTATCAGGGCTGGGACCAGGTGAGTGATATTGGTCAAGAAGGTCAGGAGGAGCTCAAAAATGAATTTTGCTGAAAAGCCTTGGCAGGAGGAATGTGGCTTAAAAGAAAAATTATCTAGGCTATCATTAAAAAAAATTTGAGAAGTTCTCATCCAATTTATTGGTTGCCATTAACTGTAAAAATTAATATAGTCTCTAGTAATAAAAGTATTATAATTTATGAAGTTTATTAAAGATTATTAGAAATCAAGGATACAAAATAATAAACCACATATCTAGGGCTGATTAGCCCATCTTACTCACTACATCTTGCCATCTCCAAGTAGAGGAAAAGAGAGTCCGAAGTAGGCATTATAGCCAATTTAAATACAAATTGTGATCTGGCCCAGGTGGGGACTCAGGTGTGGTAATAGGGAATTCTGGGAAGTACCAAGGATTCTGGGGATTGAAGTCTGGGGTTCAAATCTCCATTTTACAATATAAACTGGAAGTAAAAAAGGATAATACTAAGAGAAATGGAGAAAGAGATAAAAGGGGTAAATTTATATTTTATAAAGAAGAGCATGGGGCAGTTGGGGAGAACACCAATATACTGGAAGGATAATGGGGTTGGAGACAGGAAATACTTAATTTTTAAGTGCATTGAAATTGAACCAAGATTCAATTACCATAGATTCTGATAAAGGATCTCATTTTACACAAGATATCCTGAAAAGAGTCTATGAGAATCTGGGAATAACAACTAAATATCATGTTCTTTATCACCTGCAAATTTCAGGTCAAGTGGAGTGTGTGAATAGGGAACTCAAGACAATGATGGGGAAAACTTGTCCTGAAACTCATCTAAAATGGCCAAATATTCTTTTCATAGTTTTGTTTTACCTACATACATGACCAAGAGAAGATTTACATATATCATCTTATAAAATGCTCTTTGCATATGCTCCATTGAAGGCAAACCTTGTAAGACTGTGTATACATCTCTCCAAGAGGAGTTTGTCAATTTGCTTCATATTTAAGTTCATTACAACAACAGTTTAAAGAACTACATAGTATGGGAATATTGATCCAATCTGATCCATTGGATTATTCTTTTCATAATTTTCAACCAGGTGATATAGGGTATGTGAAAAATTTTGCACAAACATCAGCAACATGAGAGAGTTGGGTAGGTCCTTATACAATTGTGTTAGTTTCACCATCTTCAGTGAAAGTATTAGGAAGAGATTCCTGGTACCATTGTTCACATATAAAATTAGTTTATAGAATTGATAACAAAAATGTAGAAATTCTTTAAGAAGAAAATGAAGAAGAGTTTGTGGAAAGCTGAGATTCATCAGTCAAATAGAGTCTGCAGTAAAAAAAACCAGTAAGCAGAAGAGCATTCCAGGGGGAGAGGGCATTCAGATGGAAGAGAACATTTCAGATGAAGAGGAGGATTCAGGAATACCAAATTGAAATTGAATCAGAGGGAAGAAAATAAGATCCATTGGGGCAGAGAATTGATTTGTACCCTATAGAGAAGTAGAAGGGTAACAAACAGACTGGTGGTGAGGGAAGCAATACAAGGAAGGGAGAGTGTGGGGAGTAGTTTAAAAAGAAACTAAAGAAAAATAAGAGGGTAATAAAAAGAGAGGGGTGACAAAGGGAAGTTAAATAAGAGTGGAGATTAAGGGGACTGATTAAAAACAAAACACTCGTGTAGAAGGAAACAGTGAAAGAAGAAAGGGCAGGATTAGGAGAGGAAATCAAAATGTTGGGGAATACACAGGTGGTAATCATGAGTCTGAATGTGAATGGCATGAACTCAACCATAAAACAGAAGCAAATAGAAAAGTGGATTAGAAAGCAAAATCCAACCATATGTTGTCTACAAGAAGCACACATGAGGCAGGTAGACACACACAGGATAAAGGTAAAAGGCTGGAGTAAAATCTATTGGGCATAAACTGAGAAAAATAAGGCAGGAATCACAATCATGATATTTGACAAAGCTGAAGTAAAAATAGATGTAGTTAAAAGAGATAGGTAAGGTAATTATATCCTGATAATAGGCAACATAGACAATAATGTAATATCAGTACTCAACATGTATGCACCAAA